>NW_009916892.1:9842-26047 GCF_000696875.1 Nestor notabilis | reverse complement strand
CAACCCTAACTATTCTATGATTCTGTGGTATTGTAATGAAAGATACTATGAATTTGCTAATTTTTACATCAGTTGTGGAAGCAAATGAAGTTTCTTCTACTGGGGAGACATTGTGGAAGAATCACTGAAAGATTCCACAGATTCACACTTTAGGTTTTGGTTTTTCGGTGTTTTTTTTTTTTTTTGGGGAAAGCTGTTGTCACCACGGATGAAATGTCAGCAAAGTAGAACTCTACCCACAAGAAAACAGTGGCAGAAAGCAACCTTCTTAATATAAAATAACAGCTTCTGAAAACAGAACTCTGAGGCATTTCTCCAAAATTTTTTAAGAACAGAATAAAATGAAATAAACTAGTCCCACAGTAAATGTGGTTGCAGTATAACACTTTTTTACCCTCTTTTCTTTGCAGTAACATAGCCTATATCCATGGTTAAAACCAATTTTACTAGTAGCTGTCAGGACATATTGCCTAGCAGTACCCATAGCATGACTGTGTTGTCCATATAGATATAACTGGAGTTTAAGAAAAAAAAAGCCAGCATTGTTTCTGGGATCAAAAATAGATACGTTTGGGGTTTTTTTTGCTTGCATTCCAGTTGCAGCTACTGGATGCAACCATTCAAAGTTGATTCTACCAGTGTGTTACATCATGTGGACTTTGCATAGCCAAACAAGTAAACAAAACTGATGGCCTCAATCAGCCCAGTTTAATAGGAAAATCAGAATTATTCCAGCCTGCAAAATGCTTAAGGAACTTAATATTACAAATACTAAAATCATACTAACAGAGATGAAGTGATGAATGAGATTTGCTTCAAAAGTTAATAAAAACAAGGTGACTTTTCTTGACCATCTTCTATTTATATTATTTCTTTCATTTTTCTTCCAAGTTTTTTTTTCCAGTGTAAGTTTTACTTTAGATAGTCACTTAACTTTTAATGATCATATTTCTTAAGAAACCCTGTCATTAAATGAGGTATTCCTATAATCATTCTGCTATGGCTGTGATAAAAGTTTTAATTTGAAACACCAATGAAAAATCCAACATATTTATTTTAAACATGTCAATTGTAAACAAAATTTTCTTTTCTCATGAAACTATTTTAAACAGCTACATACAGCACATTTATTCCTTTCTTAAATAAGGGAACTTATGAATTGTTTAAGGTTTGACAAAAGCTTCTGAAAAAATAAAGGTTGAAATATTTGTCCCATAGAACTCATTGATAAAATTCTATTGTAACATTTGGTCATCCAGTCAGTGGACTTTGATTCAAAGTGCCAGAAAGCAATAGATAGTGGATGGATAGGTCTCAATGAAAAGAGTCCCAATGTATGGATGTAACAAACTAAGAAATAGGACTGAGTATGAAAATTTTAAAAAATAGTATTTTTATATTTCAATATACATATAGTATTCTGCACTGCTGTTATTTTATTTTTGTTCTTATTTGGTTTTATTTCCTTTCTGTCTGTTTGTAAACTATGTCCATTATGATGAATTACAAAACATCCACTAGTTTTTAACTATGGTTGCTACAGATCTGAGTTGTGAATAAACCAATACCTAGAGTAGAAAGGTTTTGTGTTCTAATACTAAATACTCAAGCATGTAACTCATCCATTCATTTAATAATATTTCTGCTCTTGACAGAATTTTCAGTCAGACTAAACATTTAAATCAAAGGCAGTTTGAGATTTGTTTCAGGTTTTTTTTTGGTTTTTTGGTGAATGATGGACAGGATGTAAAAACATATTAATCCAAACTTCATAATATTTCAAAATATCGATTGATTTGGCCTGGAAAAAGCAACATAAAAATCTGAGAAAGTTGACTTTAGAAATTTAGCTGAATGTCTGTTGGAAGCAACGAAAAGCTATTATGAGTTATAAATAAGCAGAAAGAAGGACAGTTAGACCTTGTCAAAAGTTCAAATTCATAAATAATTTTAATTTGTTGTGATATTAGAGACAGGAAAGTTATTTAGAAAATTTGAAATATTAGAGCCACACAGGTCATCCTTCTCATTTCAGTACAGGAGCTCCATAGACTATTGTTACTGTGTTTGCATTATAGAAAGAATAAGAAAGAAAAACATCTGCCACAAATGTTCTGAAATTAAGGCACAGTCTTTCCAAATGGCAGTTACAAGGCTGTGATGTTATTTGAGACACTGAGGTTAATCTAGTAAGACTGTACCAAGATGAGACATCAGACTCTATGCTTCTGGAAGTTAAGACTGGAAGCTCACATGAAATTTTGTCATGCCAAATTGTTAGCTGTGCTTTCAAAAGACTCAATGAAAATTCCTCAAGGACAAAAGACAGCACAGATATTTGTGAACTGACTGAATCATCAGAAAAGCTGAAAAAGAGAATTTATTTTTTTTAAAGCAATTAGCTATGTTTGTTCCTTCCCATTACCAATAAAGAGCAAAAGAGTTTGAAATTTAGCTGTCAACAGCTTCCTGTAACGTATGGACTTGTCTCCAATGGCAAAAGAAATTAAACAGTAGATAATAAAAGATGGATAGGAACATGTAAGATAAATGATAGGAAAGAAAACTGAGACAGAAGAAAATATAAGGAAACACATGTTCAAGAGGAAGAAGTTCATAAATGTATTCTGCAAATATATGCTAATATCATTATATTTTAGTAATTGAATGTTGAATCAGAATACAAAATAGAATACTACTTTCTTACAGTATGGACAAATCTGATGTTCACCTACCTTTATGTTCTTTCAATGCACAGAGAATGTATTGCATTTCTGGACAGAATAGTAAATGTTTCCTGCTAGAGTAAAATGCTATTTTCTGGCTGTTAAAGTTTACCCATGGAGAGCTCTTCACTTTTCAGAAGACATCCTACCAGATTCAGAACATTATCCCGTGTGAAAGGAGTTATACACTCCCAACACTTCCTTCTGCCAAGAACCATGTACAAACCAAGAACCATTTACAAACAAATCTTTTGTAAGCCTGTCAAAAGATATTTTCCATGCAACACTGCATTTGCCACTGTAACTCACTGAGCACTCCATCCAGATTCCAACTACACACAGAAGAATCAGCAACCTGTACTGGAAGAATAGGAGAGACCTTCTTCTTTTTTCTTTTTAAGTTCTTTGATATCATTTTTTTACGAATAAGATAACAAATGTTGCATTAAAATTGCAAGAGGTTGTGAAACTACTTTTTTCTTTATTTTTTTTTCTGAAAAAGTCCAAAATGTAGTTTTCCACTTACATATGGAAATCATTGAAATCTATCTCTTTAGTTGTCCTCAAGTTTAGTACTATGCAGAAATTACATCTTTCCAGAACATTGTAACAGAAATTAAGCATCAGCACTGGTGACCTATTTAAAAGTATTCTAATACCACATTTTCTTCTTACACACTCAGATGGTTTGTTAACCAGGAAGAGGACCACACCCTGGAAAAAAGAACTTACTTGTATACATTAATTTTGTTACAGGTCCACAAGCCTGGTGTTGCACCATTATACTTTGGCTTGTAATCATCCTAGGAGGTACAAAGCAAATGGGAGCTGGAATTTCATTTAACAGTGAATTTTCTAAATGTGCCACTACTGCAGAAGCAGCTGCAGCTAAACAACCCTAGTGACAACCTGCTGTGCAAACACTCTTCAGGAGGCCTGATTCTCATTTACGTTAAAGGCCCTTTTCTCTGGCAGTGTTACTGATTAGGAGCCTTTAAGATGTGGCAAATGTAATTTTAAAGACACTTTACACAGCCAGAGCAAATCAAGGGGGCTAACGATAAGTGAAAATTAAGGTCCAAGTATTCTATGACTCTCTTCATTTCTCACTATATCACTGATAGAATAAATAATTGCTTCTTAAATAAAAGTATGTCAAATGTTTGTGGTTTATAAAGCTTACTGCAGGAACAAAAATTTAAAAATGAAAATGAAAGTCAAGTCTGTAGAAAAGTTACAACAATTTTCTTTAGACCACCTGACTCAAGTATAAAACAAATGGAGGCTTCATCTCACCTCTTCTCTGTTCCAATGATTGGGCGTTTAAGCTAAATCTATAGTTATTTAGCATCTAATAGAAAATACCTTCTTTCACCTTGGCAGAAAGCATGCAAAAACAATGTATTCAGGAATGCAAAATAGGAGTACTACAACACGACCCTTTCTCAGTCTCCATTTCTTCCTTTTCATCATGCTCTCTTGGTTATACACCTTCTTGGTTATACATCTACATCATATATCTTCTTTCACACCATCAGAGATATATTACATTACCTGTGAGCAAATAATGTACTTTCTTTCCCACTAGAATTTTTCAATTTCCTACTTCTTTCTAATCCTTCTTTTTCTTGGGTATGTTTTGAGGTGGGTTGTTTATTAATGTCTTTTGAAGAATGTTAACTAGTTCTTTTAATTTAGTATGGAAAACTGAGTAGATGATAATAACAAAGATCACATCTGTTCTATTTCAACAGCCATTGAATTATACGTGAGTACATCTGTCACTCTTTTATTCCAAAGCAAGATTATTTGCATTCAAGATTGAAAAAACCCCAAAACTACACATTCTTGGCACCAGAGAAGTGTAGAAGTATATGCTTCAGGATTTTAGAGGAAAATTTTCCTAAGAAATCTGAGAAAATTAGAACAGTTTGAAAGAATAAACAGTCTTTGAGTTGATCATTAAATTAAACAAAACAGAGCCAAAATAGAATAAAACAGAAAAGACTGCAACAGTGGAAACCAGAATGAGCTAGAAGATTACATTGGTTCATGAAAGAAATTATTTTCCTTTGCTTCCTTTCAAAAGGAAATCACAGGATGAGTAATCAGTGTAAACCCAATGCCAGCTGTTTAAATAACTACATGAAAAGCACTAAGACACAGTACAGTAATTTATTCATACCATAACAGTTTTGTTTCGGTCAATTTACATGAAGCTATGTTTTCTTCTTGTACAGTGTTTTCTGTGAGGCAAAACTGCACCAAGAGGAAGCAACCAAGACTTAAAAAAGAGAGGGGCTATGCTGGATCTTGTCCTCACCAACAGGGAGGGGCTGGTGGGGAATGTGAAGTTTGAGGGCAGCCTTGGCTGCAGTGACCATGAAATAGTGGAGTTAGAGATCCTGACGGCAGCGAGGAAGGTGGGCAGCAAGCTAGCTCCCTGGACTTCAGGATTTCTGACCTCTTGAGGGATCTGCTTGGTGCAGTATTGTGGGATAAAACCCTAGAAGGAAGAGGGGCCCAAGAAAGCTGGTTAATATTCAAGGATCGCCTCCTCCAAGCTCAGGAGCAATTAATTCCGACAAAGGAAATCAGGCAGTAACACCAGGAGGCCTGTGTAAATGAGCAAGGAGCTCTGAACAAACTTCAGCATCAAAAGGTGCCCTACAGAGGGTGGAAGCAAAGACAGGTAGTCTGGGAAGATTATAGATAAACATAGCAGCCAGGGATCAGGTTAGGAAAGCTAAAGCCCTGGCAGGACTAAACCTGACCAAATACTTTAAGGGCATTGCAAAATCATGGAGCAGATCCTGATGGAAACTGTTCTAAGACACAAGGAAAACAAGGAATTGATTGGTGACGGCCAACATGGCTTCACTAGGGGCAAATCATGCCTCAAAAATTTGGTGACCTTCTATGATGGGGCTAAGGTGCCAGACGCCTTGTGCAAGGCATGTGACACCACCCGCACAGCATCCTTGTCTCTAAATTAAAGAGGCATGGATTTGACAGGTGGATCATTCAGTGGATAAGGAATTGGCTGGATATCACATGCAAAGAGCTGTGGTCAACGGCTTGATGTGCAAGTGGAGACCAATGATGAGTGGTGTTCCTTAGGGCTTAGTATTGGGACCAGTGTTGTTTAACATCTTTGTCAGTGACATGGACAGTGGGATCGAGTGCACACTCAGGAAGTTTACTGATGACACCCAGGTCTGTGGTGCAGTTGACACCCTGGAGGGAGGGGACGTCATCCAAATGGACCTTGGCAGCCTTGAGAGGTGGGCCCATGCAAAGCTCATGAAGCTTAACAAAGCCAAGTGCAAGGTCCTTCATGCGGCTTGGGGCATTACACAGAATACAGAGACATATCATACAGTTTTTATGAGAAACAGGTTAGGAGTAATATACATAAAAGAAATGTGTTTGTCAGTGTGAGGTAAATCTGTAGATGATGGAAGAAAATTTACTCAAAATAAAAATTAAGATAATGGTTCACCCTAGAGACAAGGGTTAAAAAAATAAAAATTAAATTGTTATTTGCAGTGATAGAAGCCCAGAGGAGTTCCATCTTGTTTTTTCTTGACCATTAATTTACCATATAAGTGTTCTGGATTATTTCATTGTTGACTATTCCAATTTCACAAGTCTTTATAACCAACATGAGGAGTCACAAGGAATTATAAGGAATACATAATTTCCACTAACATTCCTCAAATGTTTTCAGATCCCTTTAAATTCTGAAATAACTATTCTCCTTTATTTATTGTCAAATTGCTTGAAGTGAGCAAGAATCATGGTTTTTGTTCTGCAACTGTCACCTCTCAAGGAAATATATTTATCATCATATTCCAGTGTTTAAAGGGTGGCTACAAAGAAGATGGAGACTCTCTTTTATCAAGGAGTCATATGGAGAAGACCAGAGGTAATGAGTACAAGGTACTGCTGCAGAGTTTTTAATTAGACACAAGAGGAAAATTCTTCACAGTGAGAACAATTAGTCATTGGAATAATATCCCCAGGGAAGTGGTGGATTCCCAACACTGAACAATTTTAAGGTTTGGCTGCACAGTGTGCTTTGCCAGCTTGTATAGATAGTGCTTTTGTGAAGAAAGGTTGGACCAGATGATCCTTGAGGTCGTCTTCCAACCTGGTATTCTATGATTTCATGATTACTGTATCAGTATATTTTGGGTTACTTTAAAAAGAAGCTGTATAATTAAAGACCTAAGGAGAAAAGGAATAGCCTGGCAGAAGCAGTTCATCACCATGACAGACATTCTCATAGACATTCCCATATTATACCTTTGCTTTCTCCTTATCTATTTCAAAGAAACATTATTTTTGCTTAAGAAATATCTTGTTTATATTTTGTAATCTCAAATTCTAGAAGAGAAAGAGAACAGATGCCTGTGCTCAGTCAGTTTTTCATGCGCAAGTTGCAGTAACCGATGGCTAGGAGAACTGTGAAATTCTACCCTGGATTATTTAGAAACAAAAGACATAGGACCTTAAAAGCAGTATTAAGGGAGGAAAGAGAAAACAGGGTGAGGGGAAGTGCAGGAAATCTTGTAAATGTGGCAATTTGAAATACAGAGAATTGCTCTTCTTTTTTTGCATTCTTGTGCAAAGCAATTCCTGTGATCAGTGAATTTTCAGTCCAGCAGAGGATTGTGACATGCTTAGGTTGTACATTGATGAAAACCATCTATGCAAATACACAAACAAGCTACCTAATGCCTTCCTCTTCAAGGCAAGCTTATTAAGTATTTCCTGTTTATCATCTCTAATCAAGCAGGACATCATAGCTAAAATTCTAGTCCTGAAATTATTTGGGATGATTGTGGAAATGTAGGATAGAGTTGCTAGTATCAGATGCTAGCTAAAAACAAAGATATTTCTGAAATCCAGTATTCAAAGGAGCTCTGTATTTATCCCAAGTTTTTGAGAGATCATTTTTTTAATAGAAAAACAAATCAATTCTGGATCACGTTGACCACTGCAAGGGTCAAAAAGCCCTTCCAAACTCTTCTGAAATAATGTTTTAAACTCTTGAACACAGAATCATAGAAAAAATTAGGTTGGAAGAGCCCACTGGAAGTCATCTTCTCCAAACTTTTTCTCTAGCAAGGCTAGATTCAAAGTTAGACCAGACACCATAAAATCTTGTCCAGATGAATATTGAAAGTCTTCAGGAATGGAGAGTGCAGCTGTTCTAGGCAACCTGTTCCAATTCTTAACCACTGACAAGGGGAAGAATTATTTTATGCCTGTTTATGTTTCTTGTGCTGTCACTTGTGACCACTGTATTTTGTCTTCTTATTATGCACCCAAAATAAGTCTGGTTCCATGTTTTCTATGCTCCCCATTTAAGTAGCTGAAGATTGCTACTAGAATTATGGAAGTACAAGTATCACCTATACTCTTTAGCCCTTTTTCATCCAAGCCAAACAAATCCAGTCAAATTTTTCTCTTCTCAGGATGTGTTGCAGCTCCTGAACCATCTTCATGGCCATCACTAAACTTTTTTCAGTTTGTTGAAATTTCTCCTGTATGGAGGGCCCAAAACTGGATAAACTATTCAGGATGCAAGGTCAAAAGTGGGGAGCAGAGGAAAGTAAGCACACTCCTCAACCTGTGGACTAGCTAATGCAGCCCAGGGGGTGCGGTTAGTCTTTATTACTGTGGGGATGTACTGGTGAGCCACATTCAACTTAACCACCAAGAGTCCTGGGACATTGTTTGCAAGAGTGCTCCCTGCCTGAACAGACATGTGGAGTTGTTCTGTCTGCACTTTCTCTTGTTGTACCTCATGGGGATCCTCTTGACCCACTCCTTTAATGCCTAACACTGTTCATGTCACACAGCTTATCCTCTAACAATTGTGACAGCATGCTAATTGGCCCTTATGTGAAACTAAAGGTCTCTGTGTACATTAGAATATTAGTTATATTTATATCTATACATTTATATTAATCTATTTTTATACGTATATTTACATATTTATATATATTTGTATATAAATAAATGTGTATGTCTAGAAAATATATGTATTACATATATTACATATAAATATACATTTAAGGATATATCCTTAAAAAAAAGTAAATTGCATTTTAAAGTCAGCTGTGCTGACTTGAAGAGGCAGCATTTTTCATTTAACATTCAAATGTTAACTGCATGACTAAAAGTACAAAAGTACCTTTTTTTCAATGACCTTTTCTCATCTAGGAGTCTGTGGAAAACGAAGCAATACCTGACTTACTAGATTTCAATCTATCATCTCCTGCATCACCTGCTTGAGTGATATCCTGGAGTCTATTAAAAGTTATTGGAGATTGCATAGCAGGAAGACAGAAAAACAAAAGCACTAATGATTTGTTTTCAGATGTGTTTTGTAGATTACACAGTGAGAGATGTGTTACTTATTTCCTTGGCTGTGATGAAGTGTTGATATAGTGTGTTCCATCCCTGACATGCAAATTATGCATATTGGTGAGCATTTTCACTTAAAAAGTAAAAGCAAACAAATAAGGAAAACAAAAAGACAGAAATGAGAAACAAAGCATGAAAACAAAGTGGCAAATAAAACTGTTGTGCAATTTGGGACAGGTGCCTCAGTCTGCTAGGCATTGTCTTCACTGACAGCTACTATCTCTTTGTTCTCAAAGACCACCTGCTATCCAGACAATAGAGGTAGAAGATACTCTGTTCCTTTATTCTTTTTTTTCCTCTCTTATTTTGGTATTTAAATGCTTTAAAAAATAGATACAAGGCAATAACACCTTTAAAAAAGATTAACATAATTTTAGATGTTTAACATCTAAATGAATAACATTATTTTAGATGTTAATAGACAGCAAGCGGGCATGAAAGGCTGCATTTGACTGTTCTTATGTAAGTGAAATGTACATGTACCTACTTCGTTACAGTTGGTGTTAACATTTGATGATATAATGCATAATTTATACAGTCTCTTCTTTATTAGAACATGAAAGATCTATCAGAAGAAGCAGAGGTTTTCCTTGTTGGTTTGTTAGAAATACAATTAAAAGTATGATAAAAAATACCAATACAGATAGTAGATGTTTTCACATTTTCACTAATGTTGTTTGCAATGTTAATAAGGTTTATGTCTCTCTAATAGCATTGTTACTGTCCCAAGAAACAATTAAAGAAATCTTTGTTTCTGAGATCTCTATGCTTTTTTCATGGCATACTGGGCATAAACATATTCCCAGGCCGAGCCTGTTAGACTGTTCTGGGAGATGCATTACATAGAGTCAATATCCTGCCATGCATGCAGACTTAAATATTTGGGGGAGTATGTGAAAGCATTTCCATTTACATGATGAAGTAAAAGAGATTTCCAGCAGAGAAAAGAGAACTTACGTAAGTTATAGATATTCTGCACTTAGATGTAAACAAATTAATATGGAAAATAAAGATGCATATTAAAAAACATAGCTGGCAGCTTGACATTATTACTCCTGCAAGCTACTATCTAATAGCAAAAAATACTTTCTCCTTATTTATTCCCCTTCATCTGATAACATTTGTGAACATTAATTAAAACATCAAAAAAAAAGCAGTAAGTAGTACATCACTGAAAAAAAACCCACGACTGAAAAAAAATCATTTCATGAACAACAGGGTCAATAAAGGTTAGATTTCAAAGCCAGTGCTCCCTAGGTACTCTGTGTGTGTGTATACACAAAGAAGCTTTGATCTTGAATGCTGGTCTCCAGATTGTCTAGCTCCTGGGTTTTATTTTGAAACCAAAAAAGTTATTTCTTGGAGATTGGGACATTTCTGGGACAGGAGCAGAGGCTGCTTCCTGTAAATAAGGGATAACAAATAGCCAAGCTTTGTTTTCTCCACCTTAAAATACCTTTCAAAACTATTCAAACAGTCCTGGTGCCTTCAAAAATCAGGATATAGTCTCAACATCATTCTGTAAGAACTCCACTGTAGTTAGAGGTAGAATAGCCGTCCAAATACTTGAGGTACTTTGACCTGAAGCATATGGATGTATATACATATATTGTAATATACATATGTATGTAATATACATATACACATAAGTATATGAATATATATACATATAGAATATATAGACATATTTTCACATATTTATACTAAGTTACAATTGTCATAGGAAGATTACTTGCTTCCCAGAGGATACTGAACTCAAGAGGCAAAGGCAAACATCCCTCATGGAATGTCTTGTTTCTGCCTGAACATTGGGAAACATTTTTTTCACTGAGGGCAGTCAAGCACTAGCACTGATTGTCCAGAGAGGTTGTGGTCTCTTCATCCTCAGAGATACTCACTAGCTGCCTGGACACAATCCTGGACAGCCTGCTCTAGATGACCCTGCTTGGACAAGTGTTTGGATAAGACAACCTTGAGAGGTTCTTCCCAGTCTCAACAATTCTCTGATGCCATGACTGAATGGAAATTATGTTACAAATCTGATGCTGACATCTGACAGTGTAGGTGTGAGCTCTGTTAGGCTGGAGGAATTTAACAGACTTTTCTTTAATGAGGTCAAACTTATAGGAACTCCTCCAAGTGGCATTGCAAAGCAGACAAATCCTTTCAAATACCTAGTCTCTGCTATAGTTCTGTTTCATTTGTCCAATTGGTTCATGTTAGTTATTGGATTTACAAGTTTCACTTGAGGAAAGTCACACAGATACAAACAACAGTACTATCACATCAGTCTTACCACTCTTGAAAAGCAATGTTACTGAAACAAACAATAACTTATTGCCATTTCTTCACAGCATGATGATGGAAGGACAAATACTTTCCTGCCCCTAAGGTACATTCCTTCTGTTGTCAGAAACAGGGACTTCTCTCTTCCTTCATGGGTTCCTCTTTTATTGTAATTAAGTCATTGGAACATTTTACAGTGGACTATCCTTACATAGTCTGCACAGATTTATATTAGCATAAGGAGTTACACACCTAAAAATTGCTATATTTTTAACAACGGAATTATTCTCATGCATTCTTCACTGAACAAAAATAGGCCAGTGTAAAATTGTTTAATATAAGTGTAGACATAAATCAGGAAATCTACACTACCCTTGAACTTGCTAAGCTGTTTCTATGTAAAAGATATGATTTAGCTGGAACCGTGAAAGATGAAAAGATGAATCGAGAAGCTTCCAGTCATTCAAAGAAAAGTAATAAAATGGAGCTATCAAAAAATACCGGTGAAAAAGATAATACTTTCAGAGACCAAGAAAGATTTGTAAAGAATCTTGAAGTGTTTTGGGGTTTTCTTTTCCTTAGGAATAAAAGGTTAGAGTTGGAAATTAAAGCAAATGCTTTAAATTATTTTGTCCAAGGTAAGTACTATATACAATAACTCAAGAAGAAAAAAACAAAACAAAGCAAAACCATCCCCAATGGATGTTTCTCAAGTGAGAGGCATAAACAATATTTCTAATACCTGTCAGTTCATATGCAGAAATCTCCATTCGTGGAGGAATAGGGCAAAATAATTTACACAGAGAACAACTGCTTTTCAAGGAGAAAAAAAGGCAATATTTAAAAATCTTCAGTGGTATACCTGTACGCAAGATTTTAGAAGCTAAGAAAAAGGATACACTATTTATTTTCTGCTATAGAAGCATTATTAGAGTTGACAGGATTGTCTAAAATGGTCTATAATGATTGATTTAGCATTGTTACATATATAGAAAATAAAATGTATAAATCTAAATTTAATCAGTATTACTTACCAGTTTGTCACCACTATGTCATATTAGCCTGAACATTCCTTATGCTTCAAATCCAAATATTTATCCAATACATAACAAAGTATTTATTCAGTATTTGACATAGATTGTGGGGGGGTTTATAAAATCACAGTGACATAAAAGACGTCTTTGAAAACTTGGTATCCCAAAATATTCTCAAATTTCCAAACATCTGAAAATTTGGAGGGTGCAACAGTTTTTGAACATAGTTAAAATCCAGCAATACGTGGCCAGTATGAGTCTTGGCTGCTTAAGGCAGCATTTCACCTAACTCTACCCATCTCACAGTTGGTCATCTTATTAGCTGTTACATTGTAGGCTCTCTTTAGAGTCAATATAAATCAAAATTTTTTTCCAGAAATCATTTCTTCCCTTTTTTCTTAAGATGTATTCATCTTTCTGTACCATACATAAACATAACACTGCCTATCTGCATACCTTAACCCTTCAATCTCATTTTTCCAATGAAGAGAACTTCATGGAGACTGTTAACACAAAGAAATGGCACCTTATGGAAGACTCACCCAACTTGATTCTACGTGCCATATAGCTAACATATAATTTAGTCAAATTTACATTAGTTTCCCAGTCTTCCAATAAAGGTTCTTTTCTGAATCACACCAGTCCCTAATCCACATCGCAGTCTGTCTCCACTGTGTTCCTTCTTCTGTCTCATTTTATCACCTGTACCATATTTTAAAACAGACTAATTCCTGTAGCTACACAAATGAAGTATCAAGTAGATACAGATAGATCTTTCTCTTTGTTTTGTTTTCAGTATTAATAGGTCCTTTGAGTGAAAATTCAGAATACAATTTCTACCAAGTTTGAAAAACAAAGTTTACATACATCATTACATCTGTTAAGTGGTAAGTGGTGATGGAAGGTATTTGATCAGCAATTTAAAGCTATGCTGAACACAGGTCTGTAGTGTCAATTATAAACAGTAATCCAGTTCTAGAAAGGGAAAAGGATAAAATAACATAGAAAGCCTTTTCTTCCACCTTGAATCTAAGAAAACTTTGAAAGCTGGCATGAATAGATCAGGAACCACAATACCTGCTACTGTAAAGTCAGGAATGCAGTTTCCTGGAAATGAAAGTGAAATACTGAAGTCAGAGCAACCATAACGATTATATGACTAAACTGAGCTGAAATTAAATTCTGGAAGGCTTTTTAATTGTTTTTCATTCTACATTAATAGAGGATTAAACATTGGATGTGACATTTGTCCTATAAATTGCAAAGTTTGCTCCATGAACAAGTGCTAGATTTTTCTTTATTGCACTTGTTCAACATTTATGAGAGGACAGAATGGCACTAACTCACTGGTAACTTCAGAGAACTTCAGAGAGTTATCACAAAGGGATATGACATCATTGCTCCAAATAGGTGACATGGATTAAATTAAACTTCAGCATGCAAGAAAGAACCCAAACCTTGAAATATCCAAATGACTTAGATACACAGGGCCAAGTACTTCCTGCTTTCATGCTGTGTGTAACAGAGCCAAGAAAAACAAAGGTACAACAAAGGCTCTTTTCATGCTATCTTTAGCAACTTAGTTTAAGCAATATTCAGGCTAGCAGACATTCAGAAATACTGTAAGTATTGTTAAAAGAGCATGTTAAAAGAGTCCAATAAATGTAATAGAAGTGGAAATAGACTATTAACAACATTCACACGAGGTGACCTAATTTTTTCTAAATCCTTATTTGTGCTTTTGATATGTTTTTATAGACTTGGTTAATTCATTAAATTTATTAGGTTCATAAAATTCAAAGCATGTTTACATTGAAGTATAAGGCACACATTAAAAACATCTGAAATAGATTCAGAAGTATAGTACAAGGCCAGATGTGAAAACTTTGATAGGTCATTGCTGATTACCTCTGCAGTGGGACCTGGTATGTCTCCACTAACTGGGTAGTACCCCAATGTCATTTCACACAAGAAAACAAACAAACAAAACCCCTCAGTATTCTGATGTCAGATGCTTTCACAGGTTTGGCATGGAGGAAGAGGGATGTAGAAGCTGGAACACAACATGTTTCAGACTCTTAGTGTTATCATTTTCCTAAAATAATAGCATTACAGATGAAAATTAACTGTTCAAACACGACAGCATGTAGCTGACTGAAAACGTAAACATTTTGAGTGACAGCTGTTTGAGGTTTGATTGTGCTGTGTAACCAACTGCTGATTCCTCCTCACCCCCTTGTTTTGTTTGGTATTCCTTCTGCATGCATTACAGTGAGCTGCTGTGTATTTTTCTCTGATGTAAAGTTGCTGGCAAAATAGAAATGTATTTTTGCTCTTTAAATTTTTGAAAGTTCCCACTGACTTAAAGATCTATATTCTCAACTGTTAAAATATGTATTTTAAACATGAATGTATTGTCCTTTATACAGTATTATTTTAATCTTTTGAGTACACTAAATGAGTTATATTTTCACAATAAATCAATTAAGTTTGCAGACAGTATTTAAATAAAAAATGGTTGTGTATTTTTCAAACCCATTCATTCTTTAACTTACATGTATGTATTCACCAAGATGAAGTTTATCAGCATGAAGTATGCATTTTATATTAATGCATAAACAGGGTGGAAGATTATTAAAACCCTTTGCCTTCCAAATGGTAGCAAAAAAAACCCACTGTTTGATGTCACAGTATGAAGCTACACTCCAGAATGCTTTTTATCAAAACTCCATTTCCTGTATAGTCATGTTACGTAAGTTAGAACTTTAATTCTAGACAATTTTTGTTTTGCTTGGCTCTTTGCTACTCAGTTTAATTAGCTACAGTGCTTACGGTCCAGTATTATCAATTCAAAACTAGTAATTATACATAAAATTATATGGCATGTTTTCAGAATAATGAAATTAATTTGTGTAATATGATGTACTTGTATATAAGCATGTAGGAGCAAACATAAGAAATCATCAGCTTTTTTTAATCATGGGGTTTGTTCCTTTTTCTTTCCCTGGCCACTATGTTAAACACATTCTTAATAAATCGACTAATTTTCCTTAAGGACAATGGTACCTCTGAAAAATAAGTTTTGCTTCTACACGAAGAGGGATCTAATTTATTTTTTAGATACATAATAAGTAGGCAAAAAAAAAAAACACCCAAACAACACCTGCAAACACAATTTTTATGAAAGCAAATGATATGACGTAAACTGAATATATTCAAGATATAATCAAGCTACTTGGTAACATTTTCTAAACTATTGCTTTCTTAACATAACATTTCACTGACTTTTAAAATTTTAGACAGGTAAAAGACATTATTACAGATTGCAGTTTCTCTCCAGCTGGCCAATTACACTTATTTTCAGAGTGTTTTTATATATAGACAACCTACATTCCATAAGCATTATGAGAAGCAAGGTATCAATGACTTTCTAAATATTTGTCTTAAAAAATATTTTGTAATAGGCATGTATTAATATTTTTATTAAAAAATTGAAGATAACTGCTGTTAAAGATTAAGATCTTATGGTGGGGTAATTCAGCAGAGTTCTGTTGGAAAGAATGGAACCATGCCAACTTAAATTAACATGCACAAATTAAAGTTAAAAATAATGTATGAAATTGCATATCTTAAATGCAGTCAAACTTTCAGTAACTCAGTTTAAACTCTTTTACATATGCTAATGATAACAAAAGCTACAGTGTCGTCTTCTAGAGTAAAA
>NW_009916892.1:0-9811 GCF_000696875.1 Nestor notabilis | reverse complement strand
TGAGAGCTTTTTTAACCTTTGCCTCCACTACTAATGACCCTTCATTTAATAAATCAATGTCTCTTCGAACCTTATTAAAGTATGTGAACAAACAATTATTTATTTACATAGGGCTGTGCTCTAAGGGTAACATATTCTGGAACGTTTACTCTCTTGATGCAAAGGTTACAGAAATATGTTAGAGCAGTTGCTTTCTACCCTCCCAATTAAAGACTCATTTTTAGTTTTTTTTTCCCCTGAAACTGAATTAACAGTTTTGATAAGAAGTGAAGCACACTTCACACTAAGCATTCTTCTCACTGTCAGTTGCCAAATAATAGAAGATACTTTCTTCCTGAGAATGAAACCACTGATGATCCAATTGCATCTCTCTGACAGATCACATTTGTTTTCAGGACTTTAATATATTAGATATTGTGAGCACTATGTACAGGTCATGAGTCCATTACCTGAAGTCTTGATTTGAAAGCAGAAGAAATGTGGTCTAATGCAAGCACAAAAGCCTTGGCGGGACTGTTAGTCACTCATTTTTGAGATTTGGGTGAAGATGATCATGATTCAGAAGGGGAAGCTGCATCATGTTAATGACAATGTAATCAAAGATACACTGACAGGAAAAATAATCACTGGAAAACACTTATACGAAAACAAACACACACCAAAAAAAAATCGCCAGGTTTAGTGAGCAGCTAGGTAAGACAAGCAAAAGGAAAAACATTTAAAGAAATGAACACTAATTTTTTTTCCTTTTCCTATAACTAATGAAAACAGAATATGTGATTAACTGAAAGAAGGCAAAACCCAAAATGAACAGTTTTCTCTGTGTAATGCATAAATAGTAGACTTTGCTATGTCATCATGTAGACTGAACTTCACATTTAGAAAAAAAATATTGTCTATTTTCATACATAAAATGATAGCCTGAATTAAAGAAAAGATATAAAGACCAAATCTTATATGAGTGTGACAGGGAGAGAAAGAGGAAGAGTAACATGAGAGGAGATTTACATCAGCTTTATTCCAGAGACAAGATTTTTTCTACAGGATGACTCCAATAGTGTGTTCTGGGCTGTTTCTCCAGTCATCATGATATACCACTGAAGCTCATATCAGGATTCTTACTCAACACAACCTTGGTGATAGTGTGAAAAAAAAACCAAACCATAAACCAGTTCTTATTTTCTTTTAATGTAAGGAGAAAAAATCTGCCATTGAAATTAAGAAGCAAGACATTGAAAGGTATTTTTGACATAGTATATGAATCGCCAAAGGAACTAAGTGCTATAGTATTCAGTAATAGCAATATTCACTAGGAGAAGTGCAAAGGAAATGCACAAAGAAGTTGAGACAAATCTTCCTGAATCTAAGTGACATCATGTGTTATGTAACATTACTTATTACTTGTTGTTGGGAATATAAATGTGCCTACCATTTAAATCAAGTTTCTACTTTTTCTTTGCACATTACTTCTTATCAAGACCCTTGGTTCTTAATCCAACAGAAATAATACTATAAGTTAGTCTGTCAGTTTCTGCCAGATGTGAACAGCTTTAGCAAAAGGTGGATAAAACTATTAAGCTGAGGTATATTTCAAAAATATCACTCCCATGCCCTAGTATATAAAGTCATCACTAACAGAAAAATTCAAGGAGGAGCTTCTGATAGATAAACTGGTTCATGTTTCATATCTAGGGAAGCAGTTCCCAAACTGGGTAATAGAGGTAGGGGACATACCAAGCTCATAAGCTTTGCAGAGTAACTGTCCCTCCTAGGAAATGAAAAGAAGGCAGTATGAGTATTGGACTCCTGATGTGCACTTCAAATGCTACAAAATGCTTGATAATAATTTAATAAGCTTTTCATCTTTCTCTGACATGGTCCATAGCTGCACACAGGTTTTTGAACTAGGTAGGTAGTTATTCATGAAGGAAGGAATTTCTGAAGTGTCTCTATCCCTGAAGCAGGGTGTAAGAATTTTCAAACACAAATTGACTGCAAAAAACAAGAGTAGGAGATAATACATGGGAAATACTTGTGTCACTGAAACAACAGGTGCTGCTCAACTAGTTATTCTTCTCTACTTGAAATGTCAGAGTCTGGAACAACTGTCCACACTAAAATGAAATGAGGACAAAATGAATATTTCTGCATAATAAACATAGTATCTTACATTTCCTATACCAAATCTACTAATGCTATTGTCCAGACCCTCTTCATCTGATGTCCCATTTCCTCATGAGTACATATTTACTGGCTACTGTGTTCCGTGTTCCATAGGAAGAAAGATGTACCCATATTTCTTAAATGAAATGCACATCTGATATGGAAGGGCTGCTATTTACATACAAAGAACTTGTTCCCTACAAAGCTTGTTATTATTTATTATTCCTACAACTATTGCACATATGTCTGATTAGTCACAATTACCAAGAAAAGAGCAAAATTAATGTAAATTTACTAGAGCAGCTCAGGGTCAATGTCAACTTTCGCTAGTTGCAACTTCATTTCTGGAGATATTGCTGGCTCCTTCCAGGATCACATTTCTGCAGATGAGCACGAACACTTGGTTTTCTTCTGTGTCTGTGATCTCAGAAGTGAATTCCTGTGAGCCACCTTGAAATTTGACTCTTGGCACTTCTGTTCCAAGCACTACCTAACTCTCACTTGAATACTATTTGCAGGAATAAGAAACATACTCACCCAGAGTTGACCTTCAATTAAAGACTAAATAACCTGTATAAACAACCTTTATTTAGTTAACACACTTCATAAATTAAGTTCAAAAATTGGATGCAATCCCAAATGCCACCTTTTAGCAGTTTCTAAAAGATGTCCTGTATTCAAGCTAATTTTTGCTTATATTTTGCAAATTTGCTTATATGGGTCAGACTCTCAATTTACCAAAGTTAACTCTATTAAATGAAGCTACAGCTGTCTACACTAATGCCCTAGCTCATTGAAACTCTGAAGAGTTAGTTTTCCAGCTTTCTATTACTATACAGTTTTAATTTTCCTGAGAAGTGACAGGATTTATTTCTGGGCATTATTAAGAACAACTGTACTCAGAGAAGGCTAAAACAATTACTCTATTTTATCCTACTACTTACTGGGCAAGTCAACAAGGACATAGGCACCTTGACATTTGCATGAAACATTTTAATCTTCTGCCAGACCTTTCAGCAATGGATCAAGGGCAGTATATGGTCTGTATTAGGCTGCATGGTATTAATGACTAAAATAGATTCTTTTATTACACTCAGTAAAGGACAAATATGCAGTAAATCAGAAAGCTAACTTTTTCATGTTTCTGTATAATGCGTTGGAATCCTAAATATTGGCAAGAGATATTTCTGTCTCTTTCTGATTATATATTTTGAAGGTTTATACACCATTTCTATGTACCTCTGTCAAATTGTATCTTTCATGCTTTGTTCACTTTTAGCTACCCTAAACAGTTAGGAGGGGGGTAAAAATAAATCAGAAGAAACCAGGAGTAGAGCAATGTGAATGAGGAAAATGATGGTAAATCAGGCTTATGAAAAAAAACAAACAAACAAAAAAAAAAAAAAACCCAAACTAAACTAAAGTTGGCCTTGTGTAATCTAAACAGATAACTATGGGTGCGTGATTACCTTAGATAAGTAACAACTGTGGGTATATGATTACCTTGTGTAAGTATATGAAAGGTAGAAACCCAAAAGGCAAAGAACAATTGCTTATCTTGCTAAGCCTGATTGTGATGAAAAATATTCAGTTTTATCTGAAAAATCAACAAAGTTATTGGAATTTATATTTGAAATACCATAAGGATCCTATTTAGTTAAAAATCTACTAACTTTAGTGTTCTACTAAGTTTAGTGTCATTCATTCATAATGCCTGATGATAGTGGATGGACTTTTATAAGACAGGATATCAATATTTATTCTGATAAAACATAATGCTGAATGGCATATTCTTTTTATAGATTCCCTGTCACATGTAATCCATCTGTATATAAAGAAAAAGAACATTGCAAAGAAAGCCTGTTTAGCAAAAGGATGTAAAAAAACCCAACAGTGCTGTGCAAAATGTGCTTGATTCATAATTCAAATATTAATTCTGCAGCCATTTGAGTAAAGAATTTTCATGTTTTGAAATGAAAATGCAGGTTCTGGAATGTTAAGGGTTTATGTAGCATAGAGTATAAACATGGATTTGGTTAATGTCAGTAAATTTGAATATGTAAGAGAAAAAAATTATTTAGCGGTGTTGTCATTTAGACTGGTAATAGTTATCTATGAAAGACATTTCTTGACAACCGCCAAAATTCTTAAATAAAGAACAACCATCCAGGATTTCAGTCCTTTAGGAGATGACTACTGTTAATGACACTTCTCTACCCTAGGTATTCTATATCAGAGTCTCAGGCTTTAAAGCCAATAAAGTAAGTTATTTAAGTTGTACAGTGATCAAAGCAGCTAGAGCTGGGTGCCTCTGAAGAGGGACCTCAAACAAAGAAATCCCTGAGCAATTATACCCTTAAAATCCAAGATTCCTGCCCCTCACATAGCAGTTTGATCCAATAATAATGTAGGGGTCAGGGGTCTTCTTGTTCTCCATTGGTTCTTTTCACTGCCTTTAGGCAAACCATTTCGCCATTTCTTCTTTTATCTCTAATGTTGCAGTTTCTGCTGAACAGGGTAGTGGCCTTCCTTGCTTCCTTATCTTGTGGCATGAACCAGGTATGGGGTCTCTTGCTACTAAAATAGGTAAAATTTCAGCATATCTAGGTGAAAGTTCACCTATTGTATTTGCAGCTGTTCAGAATGACGCTGGTGGTCTAACAGTCTTAGCTGTGATGAAAGCCCAGTTGTGAAATTTATACACTGGGAGTCTTACAAAGAAAGACAATTTACAATATGAAATCTACATCTTTTTCATACTTATACTTGCTAAGTTCCATTGGCTTTCAGAATGTAGAAGGCCCTACAGTCAGCAAAACCAGGATTGGATCCCCACAGTTTGATATGTATTCCCTGTTAATTTTTCTCCTTCTCTCTCTTCACCATCATCATCATCATCATCATCATCATCATCATCAATAAACGGTTAAGGTTGGAATGGACTTCAAACATCATCTCGTTCCAAACCCCCTGCCACAGGCGAGGACACCTTCTCTGGTTACTCAAAGGTTCATCCAACCTGGCCTGGAACACTTCCACAGATGGAGCAGCTGCAACTTCTCTGGGCAGCCTGTGACAAAGCCTCACCACTCTTGCAGTAAATAATTTCTTCCTAATAGCTAATCTAGAACTGCCCTTTTTCAGCTCCAAGTCATTCCCCCTTGTTCTATCACTGCATGCCCTTGTAAAAAAAGTCTCTCTCTAGCATTCTTGTAGGCCCCCTTTAGGCTCTAGAAGGATGCTACAAAGTGTCCCTAGAGCATTCTTTTCTGCAGGATGAACAATCCCCAACTCTCTCAGCCTGTCTTCATAGGAGAGGTGCTCCAATTCTCTTATCATCTTCAGGTACTCCTCTGGACTTGCTCCAACAGGTCCATGTCCTTCTTGTGTTGGAGACCCACAATAGTCCACAAGGGGTCTCACAAGAACAGAAGAGAGGGAGAGAATCACCTCCCTTGACCTGCTAGTCATGCTTTTTTTGAAGGCAGAGAAGGAAAGGAAAAAACATTTATGTTCTACCTCCTTTCAACACCTTGATTTATCACTGTTAGGCAATTTTCACTGTCAGAAGAAAATATAATATGTAGTCATCTCCCAAATGTGTCTAATAGAATTAGAGTATGCTATAAGTACTCTCTTTGTTGTAAATAATTGCTTTAGTGAAAGTGTTATTTTGCATGGGGTGTTACCAGGGAAGCTGACTCAGAAACAAGGTTTGTTTTATGGTTGATGACAAGGAAATCAATAAAATCAATAAATAAATAAAACTACAACACCATTAGATAAATTGTTCTCTGTCTTCCAATCTCAAACACTTTTTAATCTATTTTGTTAATACATTTCCATGAATTAAATATTTGGATTTGAGATTATTTGAGACTTCAACCTTATTTGTCTGCTTATAAGACATTTCTATTTTGATTATTCTTTTGAGATCTGCTCAGATTCAAAATATAATTGAAAACTTGTGAGACACAAAAAGGCTACACTGTATAGTAACCTCTGAAAAAGTTATCCTTCACCTGTGAAAACAATAAATTAGTATTAATTAATTATATGCAATTCTTACTGTTTCTTTTCTGTGAGCTAACATGTACATTTCCATGCCACTTATATATATACACCTTTTTTCCAAATCTGTGCACAAAGAAAAACAGATAAGAGAGAAAATGAATCACTGACACACTACAAATGAAATTTAGTTCTTCCAAAGAGAGCTATGCATAAAAATCCACCATTGTTCCTTCTCCCTGGCTTGGCTTTTGGTGTTTCACAATCTCTTTTGAAGAAATGAAATTACTTCAGATATTTCATAATTTTGATGATGGATTGAAAGGTTTTAGTCCTAAGAATATACTCTAAGGATCCATCATTCAATTTCAATTAAGAGAATACTTTATCCAAGACTAACAATGGAAAAGATTTTGCTCACCTGAGGTACCTGAGATGAAACTCCTGCTATGCTTCTGTTGGGTTTTCCCCTTTATTGAGGCCCAATGAGGTAAAAGACATGTGCCGTAGGTGAATTTTCACTGTTAAAGTCAATAAACATTGTCTCTTTAATGATCCGTAATCTATTCATATTTAATCAAAACCAGAATAAACAACGATATCCATACTAAACTTTCAGTCCTCAGTGAGTGTTAAGGATCTGTACCATGTGGAAGGAATAGTCACAAATTGATAACCATGAACTTTGATTATATATAGACTAACCAAATACATTGTCCTTTGACTTTCATTGAAGATTTAGAGAAGTCATTGCGGGATAGTGTCACAGAGAATCCTTAGTCTGCTTACCTGCACAGGGTGAAGTTCTGACATGCTAAAAAATTTGAATGGTTTGTCCATTTACAGATCTAATCAAAGTCCTCTAGAATTTGCATCAGCATTATAACCCTATTCCTTATTACTATAATGAAACCAAAGAGCACAACTAGACACAACAGCCATAAATCAGTCCTCTACTAGTCGTTCTTTGCCATGTACAGCCACAAAAATAGGATAATGGGAAGTGATGGAAATTTGTCCAGTAGATTTATATGAAGTTCAAACTGCTCTAAGGCTCTTCTAGATTTTCTTCAATTACTTAAATTTTTTTGCTTTCAGCTTGTCTTATTATTGTTACAACTTCAGTATTGCCTGTTACACAAACATCTCAGTATACTTTACCACCAGGTGTTAAAAAACACCATGTTCTGCAGCTTGCACTTAAAAACCTTACTGTCTTTGGAGTGCTTATATATTTAATGATATAAAAGATTCTGCATAATAACTTAGCAATACTTGAAAATATTTAAGAAGCTACAGAGCACTGGCAATTTTTTAAATTGTAAAGGCATCATTTACAGTGTTTTGCAGACAGAAGGGAGAGTTCAAAATTGCGTCATGACATTAAATGCTCAGTGGGGACTTTATTTCATTTCCAGTAGGAAGTAGTGTGTAAATATTCTCCTGGAGCTCTCTTCTATTGGTTTACTATATTCATGTTGCCAGGAAGAAAACACAGTTATGTTCAGAAGTAATCAAATTAATCTGATTTCTTTCATATCTTCAGAATAGAGAAGAAACACACCATTTCAAACAAGTAAATAATCTGAACAAGCACAATGGTTTTATTCTGTTCTAGCCAGGGCTCAGTTCTGCAACAAAATCTGATATACCAAGATGAACTATTTTATTTTTATATTAAATTAAGTGTTGATAGTAGATAACAGTTTTTAAAAAAATAACATTTACAGCACTTTTTAGATATACTAAAACTGTACAAGAATTATAGTAAATTATTTTCATTTCCTTTCAACTGTGGGCCTCAGCTTTGAAAAAGACATACACCTTCCAAAACCAGTGGCATGACATATGCTATGAGGATCCAATAAAGTTAGCGTAGAGAAAATGTCTGCTGAATAAATATGGAATAAATGTGCAACAAAAATGTAACTTTCAGAAAGGAAGGAAAATTATTCCACCTGATTTTTATGGAAGTTGACAATGAGAAAAAGCCTGAACAATCTGTTCAAGCAGTTCTCCTCTAAGTTTTCAGGAATTTAATCTTTGTTAGACTGATGATCTAGTTTGTTTTGCTGATTTTTGGAAGGCCACACTAGGTTCCCAACTTTATAGGTGGGTTATTTCTGTTTGCTACAAGTAAGTAATCAATATAAACAGAAAAAAATAATTAATCTTCATGATAAAGAGATAAGGGCACATGTTGAAGTGAACAGACCAGCAGCAAGAACAGTTCCAACAAGTGAAATATTTTGTGAATATTTATATAAAAGTAAAGCATAGAGGATTAGTCTAAGGAGTAATCAGATACAGGAAATTCTAGAATAACATTTCACAAAAAGAATACTTGGGTTTCTTAAAGAGATGTCAGCCATTTCTTTTTAAAGTGATTATTTTGCAGTGCTGTTAACATGGCAAATATGTAGGATAATAGTTCCTCTTTTTTATACTACTCTGAGAGTCTGCTGTTAAATACACTAAGTAAGTGGGACAATCCAACAGGGATTTAAAAGATACCATCTATTTCTGAGGTGGAAAAAATACTTTCCTAGACCTATATTTCTAACTCTTCACCAGGGTATGTATATTTCTCTGGAATTGAACCACACACATAGCAGAGGAAGTTTATAATTACCTTTAGTATTTTTGGGAATTTCACCTAATAATTCTGTATGTAGGATAATAAGAAAATAATGTGTAATTCTTCAAATATCAATACATTAAACATATTTTCTTTCTGAGGAAGTTGTTCATAATATTCTGTATAGCTCTTGCTTCTGACAAACTTGGGATTCTCAGCTTCTTCTATGCTCATTTATTCTTCATTTATCCTTCTTCATCCATCTTTCTCCTTTAAGAATGTTTCCTTATCTTTATATACTGTATTAAGAAGATAGGATCTCCAACCTGACATGATCTCACTCAACTCACCTTCTCCAAACTCTTCTTGTACTGGAAGTCATGCAATTACTGTAATTACTATAGAACTGAAGTGACGTAGCACTGCTGGAGGTGAGCTAACACAAATATTAGCCTGGTCTTAGAGATGAGCTATCCCTGTTTATATGATGTCAGGCTAACTGCAAGTAGGAGCATACTGCACTCCCATCAGCTGGCAAAATATCATGTAGATACTCTGTAAATGCTATCTTTCCACCAGGAATCCTGCCACAGTTGTCATCAGAGAAGACTTAAAGGTATAACAAAGTCTGGCTTGTAAATAAGAGAGAAAACCATTTGAGATGATCAAAATAAATTTTAAATTTAAAGCATTTTTACTAGTGTTACTGTACCTTAGTGAGTATATGACTGTCCTGGGTTCAGCTACAGCAGTCATTTTTTTTCTCCTTCTTAGTAGCTGGTGCAGTGCTGTGGTTTTGACTTTCAGCCTGGGAACAACGCTGGTAACACCGATGTTTTTAGTTGTTGCTAAGTAATGTTTACTCTGACCAAGGACTTTCCCAGTCTCAGGCTCTGCCAGGGAGGAGGGGAAGCCAGGAGGAAGCAGAGACAGGATGCCTGACCTAAACTGGCCAAACGGGTATTCTATACCACAGCACGTCATGCCCAGTGTAGAAACTGGGGAGTGTTACCAGGAAGGCACATATTGCTGCTCGGGTTGGGCTGGGTATCGGCCGGC
>NW_009916891.1:7789-43965 GCF_000696875.1 Nestor notabilis | reverse complement strand
GGGTTGCCTAAGGAAGTTGTGAATACTCCATGCGTGGCAGTGTTCAAGGCCAGGTTGCACAGATCTTTGGACGACATTGTTTAGTGTGTGGTGTCCCTGCTCATGGCAGGGGGGTTGGAACTACATGATCTTAAAGTCCTTTCCAACCCTAACTATTCTATGATTCTATGACTACTAGATGATTCTTATGGGAGTTTTGTTAAATGCAGATCTCGTTTCAGAACAGAGGTGTCTGTATGCAAAATCATACAGTATTTTAAAATAATTTCTCCTTTCTATCCTTAGGGGGAAAAAGACAGTAATTATAAAAATATGGTCGATCAAATTTATTTAGAAAACGTGGTAGACTGCACATTACAAGTAAAAGTTGCCTGTACATATTCTCAGTAGGAAGTCGTCTGAATATGTAGACTTGACTGTCCTCTCATCTTCTCAGTTGGTAATGTAATACATTGATGAGACAATACAAGAAAGTTCTCAGTTCCTTCTCTTTCCATCCTGTAGTTTAAAGAAAGCTGTATTCACCATTTTGTGCCTAAAACCCTATTTACATCATGAATTAATAAAAATAAAGATTTTAAGCAACATACTGGCCTAGAATGTACATCAAGGCAACCACTTCATGAAAGTAAACAGACGTATCAGAATTGCACCATCTCTTGTTTCCAACTCCCTCCCCCATTGTACAGATCCAGTGTAATCTCTTTTGCAAAATCAAAAAGCTTATTTTTGCAACTGAAGAATACTTTCCTTTCACAAGGCATGGAATCACATACAGCAATGATTTAGGCTAGAAGGTTCATTTATAGAATCATAGAATCATAGAATAGTTAGGTTTGGAAAGGACCTTAAGATCATCTAGTTCCAACCCCCCTGCCATGAGCAGGGACACCAAACACTAAACTTTGCTGCCCAAGGCTCTGTCCAATCTGGCCTTGAACACCGCCAGGGACGGAGCATTCACAACTTCCTTTGGCAACCTATTTCAGTGCCTCACCACCCTCACTGTAAAGAACTTCTTCCTTCTGTCTAATCTAAACTTCCCATGTTCAAGTTTGTACCCTTTGTCCTACCATTACAGTCCCTAACAAAGAGTCCCTCCCCAGCATCCTTGTAGGCCCCCTTCGGATACTGGAAAGCTGCTATGAGGTCTCCATGCAGCCTTCTCTTCTCCAGGCTGAACAGCCCCAACTTTCTCAGCCTGTCTTCATAAGGGAGGTGCTCCACTTCATGCTCTGCAACTCAGTCTTTTTCTGATGATTAGCATAGCTTTTTAGTTTTACTGATATTTAACCAAAATTCTCTTCTGCAACTGGAGGCTAACACTTGTCTTCCTTTTCTTACTGACTAAGGGAAATAATTGGTCCCAGTCTTCCCTAAAACACAGCTTTTTGGATTCAACAACAATAATATGCCTTTTCAGTCTTCTTTGGCTGTAGAATGTATATGTTCGGTTAGTTTTCAAACCTTTTATTATTTCTTTGTCTCTTCTCTGAACTCTTTCAATTTTTTTTTCTTTCTTTTTTTAATGAAATCTGCTGCCCAGAACTGCATTTAGAAGTCCAGCGCTGTCCAGACTACTGTGGGGTACAACATAACCATTCTCCTTTATTTTTGTATCATATTTCTTTTAAGAGGACTTGAAAAGGGTGGGTGTGAAATTATGCTAGTTCTCTAACCTGCTTCTTATAGAGATATAAGGAAAGAGAATATTAATGTGCATTGCGTTGACATGCCTAGTTGTTGGTAGTGGGGGCTGCAGGAGTAGCCTCTGTGAGAAGAGGTCATAGCCACCCTGTGCCAGGGGAGGAGGTGCTCCAGGTGCTGCAGCAGATATTCTCTGCAGCCAGTTGAAGAGACCACAGTGGAGGAATGGAAAGGAGTATGAGGAAGGAGGAGCAGCAAAAAGAAACCTCCGTATACTGACTACAACCCACCACCACCTCATCCCCCTGCACCATCTGGGGTGGGAAGAGGAGGATGAATTGAAGGAGTGGAGTTGAGCCTGGGAAAGGAGAGAGAGAAGGATATTCTTTTATTGTTTGACTCTTTACCACTACCGGTATTCTTATCAGTAATTAAATATTTATTGTATTTGACAATAAATTAATTTTCCTCAAGCCAAGTTTCTTTTGGCCATAAGGGTAAAGCTATCTGCCTGTCTTGATCTTAACTCATGACCTTCCTTACTCCTGTTCTTCCTATTTTTCCTCTCCATCCCCGTGAGGGAGTGGGGAGCAAATGAGCAACTGGGTGGACATTTAGCCATTTGCCAAGCTTAACCCAGCACATTATGGTAGATACTTTTAGGTTAAATTACGCATATTTTTCTGTGTTTCTCATGTCTGGATTTGAGAAATAATTGTGCCTAAACCCAACAAAATGTTAATAGTGTGCACACACACAAAAGGTGGCTTGAGTGACAGCTTATAGAAGTATCTTATTAAAAAAAAAAAAAAGAAAAATAGAAAAAAAAGAAAATTATTGAATGGGCTTCATTACTTTATAAAGTGAGAAAAAAAAAAAAAAAAGAAAATTATTGAATGGGCTTCATTATAAAGTGAGAAAAAAAACCCCACATGTTGCGAATATAACTCATATTTTGACAGCTACTTTAATCTGCCACTATAACAAAAAAGAAATTGCCTGTTCATATGTCTACATCAGTATTTTACTTTTGATCAGGGGAATACTTCTGCAATAAATCTCCAGATCATATCCACTTGCTGTGCTTAGTTTCTGAATCTGAAGAATACATATTTAATCCATTCAGATAAAAATAAACTAAAAACCGTGATCCAGGAACTCAGTGTACTCTCACTCCAGGATGGCATTTAGTCCAGGGGACCACACAAGAGCTAATTTGAAGTAAAGCATCCAAACTGTACATAATGCAGATACTGGATCTGCATCATTTGTTTTGCTGAAGACATCTTTTCCTGTTATGCTTCACTACAAAATGACATCCTCAGAATGGGAAGTAAATTGCTGGTGGCTGATTTCTAATTATTACATATCCTCTGTATCGTTGACTTTGTAAACGTAATTCCATCTAATAGGGAGAAATGTGTGGTGGTTTTAATAAAGCACTAATGTTTTAGTTTGTTTTGTTTTGTTTTGTTTTGTTTTGTTTTGTTTTGTTTTGCCAGGAAATGTTACCTGCCAGGCTGCTTGGACTTGATCCTCCAAGGTCTATGCCACCAGAGAAAGTTTCCATGTAGAGTGCCATCTAGGGACTACAGCATCTAGCTTGAAGTCTGAATGATGTGTGGACTGCCTGGCAGTCAGGTATAACAGAGGCTGTCTGCCAATACATGTGCATAAACACTTAACAAAGCACTTAGCAAAGACAGAATTTCAGAGTTGTTCCCCCTGTCAGTTTCTAATCATCATTTGGGTCAAAAGTACTGGGAGACAAAAAAAATTCCGGTATCTCTGAGTTTTGTGGAGACTTCCTTGTTGTGGTCAGATTGTATGCCTTTCTAAACCTAAAGGACTATCAGGAAATGATTAATATTTGCTGATTCTTGTAGATGTGATCTGGGCAACCACTTCTAATCCCTCTTTCCATCATTACCTAGTAGACGTTATGCATGTGTTTAAAACTGGTCTCATAATAGCCTGTAGATCTTGCTTATAACGTGCAACAGGAAGCTTCATTTGCACATTTTTACTTTAATGACTTAAATATGTGGTGCCATGCTTATATTACTACCTTTACTTATTTAATTCAGTTGCTAAGGTCCTTTCAGGCACAGTCATGCTTGTTACATTGTTGCTCAAATTCCACTTGAATTTTCTCTTGTATCACATATACTGATTAATAATCTCTGAATTTCTGTTTAGCATCAGAGATGAGAAAATAAAAAGGTGATTAGCTCATATGGCAGATTTAGTTTTGATGAGGTAACAAAGCTCGCTTCTATTTTATTCTGATCAGGATTTCTGAGAGAGTCAGCAAGGGTTGAGAGGGCTGCCCCAGGAGTAGGATATGTCATGTTTCTTCTTTGGGCCTGTATAATATTCCCACTTAGGGGAATATTAACATGTTAGATCCTTTGTACAACATTTCTCTTTGTCAGCACCTTGCTTTGAGACTTTTGTCCTTATCCTCAAAAAAATGACACTTGGCATATGACTACAGTGGCTTGGGGATTGGATGGATTCCTCTTCTGTTTGTTATTCAGTAACAGATTCATGTTGAATCCTCCAGGTGCCTGAAGATAATACTGAAGTTAAAAAATTCTTTTTGATATTTTTAAGTCCTTTGTTTGTAAAATTTGATGTTTGATACTCACTGGTCCATGTTTTTCCAATTTTGTTATTCAGCATTTAACTGTTATTTTAATTCCATGTGACCACTAGTCCTAAACATAGAAAGTTTTTGAGCAGGTACTGCTTTTATTTCTCCACAGATTTGTATAACTTTTAAAGAACCAAGGAAACCCCATACTAACAATATTGCCGTAATTATATAGCTTTTAATGACAAATTATTACAGAAAAACATAATAACACATATATGTGAGATACAGATACACATGGTCTTTTCATAAGCCATTCCTATACTGCATTCCATGTGTGGTAAACAGTTGTTGGGATTACCAGGAACCCACATATGAGAAAACATTATAGTTTGCATAGGGGTCACATAGTTCTGTAATGCACAAAAATGTATATCAGCCTATGAAGACTGTCCATAAATGCCCATGTAGTTTTCATTAGATTGCATGTGTAAGGACAAAACCAAACCAACTAGTTCCATTGACTCTCTACTTCAGAATGGGGAACAGGGAAATGAACATACTGATATCTTCGGTAATGATTTTTATACGTGTTGTTATCAGTAACACTAAATTCTGTGAAAAAAAAATAAATACAATGACAGATTGCTAAGTCAGCATTACTGAATTCTGCTTTGGAAGTAAAGAGGCCAAGCTTGGCTACTTCAGATGTTACATTACCCAGCGATATTTAATTCAATTTATTATCTTTCTATTCTTTTCATAGATATGTTCGTTTGTTCAATAAATGCATGTTTAAATTTGAAGAATTTAATGCAAAGAATATAACACAGAACCAGAATAATCTTCTGATGCATTCAGAAGATGAGAAACTACTAATTTATTTCATATCAGGCTGCCATTTCGCTTTGCTGATCTATAACATGTAGGTTCTTGTTTTATGAACAGACTGAAGAGGAACATTCACTCAAGACCACTCATCTAAGGTCTCTCAACCAGGCGTAAAGCTCTATTTCTTTGTTTTAATTCCGCATTTCTGGACTATATTCTTCTGCACAGTTTAACATTTCTAAAAATATATATTAATTATACGGATGATTTCTGAGCAGTAGGTAAAGTTGCCGTGCTAAAGGGCATGACCTAAACTAACATTTCTAACAAAATAGTAATATTTCTTTTATAAATTTGCTCCCAAAACTATACTATCTGTATTCACAGTGGTTGTAATATACGCTCTCATGACCATTAATTATGTCCTTCCATTAATGATGTTAGGCTTAGTGTTGATTAGTTCATTTTTACCCCCACTTCACCCCATCTAATGTCACAGGCAGCTGAGATTGTTTGGCCCATACTTCCTGTGCAGTAAGTGAAACTCTTAATTTCTTTTTCAGGGGGCACTTTCATGTTCTTCTATATTATTATTTCTGTATAACCATGAGGAAATTTAAGAAGTTAAACATTCAAACAATTTGATTGAAGTTCAGAAGAAAGAACAGATGAATCTAAAAATGATTCTATGCTTTGAATCACACACTATTCACAATGCCATCACTGTGACATCAGTGCCAGGGAAAGTGTGAACAACTAGAACAGTTTCTCTAGAGCTCAGCATTTGCACAAGACTGAAATTAATGTGATTGATTGAAATATATTTTGATGACCACTAATCAATGTTTCCATGCGGCAGTACTTCTAGGTAAAGGTAAGAAACTGCAAGTTTGCAAATGGTATGGACTAGGGTCCTGAAAATGGGAGAAATGAAGGCTGTGATTTAGAATTATCCTCAGCCTTGACTTTAACATTTTAAAAGTTTTGTGTGTCCTACATTGGATGTACTCCTAATCCATAATTCTTTCCAGTGGTTTACAAGGATTAAATTAGGAGAAATGTAATATAAATCTCTAAAATAGGATAGAAGCCTGCTGAAATTTCTTCCCAGGAAACTGTTATCTAGTCTATTTCTTGTTTTGAAAGAGTGTTTCTCTGAACTGTGTTTGTTCTGACTAAATAGTACCATTCTGTACAAAAGCTGCTGTGTAGCTGAAACTGCCCTCTCGGATCTGAAACGAATGAGCATTCACCTAGGTGAATTAAAAGTTAACTTTAACCTGCTGAGGTGCCTGGTGCTAGAGAATAATTTGTTAGGGAGTTTAGGATAAAGACTAATCTAAGTTTTTAAAAGCATTTGTTACCATCCTGAGAAAAGTGGTGAGTAGATGAAATTGAGCTGTTCTTGATGAGTCTTTAAGAGTCAGAATAAATCCACAAAATATTTAAGTTTCATTTTCTTGAAAAAACCCCTCTATGAATACACTCTAATACTTTCTTAATTAGAGTTTTTGTTGTTTGTGTTGTTTTTGGTTTTGGTTTTTTTTATATTTTGAGATGGTTTTAAAAAAAAAAACAAACATGCTTTTCAGAGACAATTTATCTTAAAAGAATAAAAGCTAAAAAAAAAAAACCCATGGGAAAAAAAAAAAAAAAAAAAGGAAAAAAGGGAAAGAAAGCATTGAGAGACAATCTATTGTCAGCCTGTATCTTCAATACCCCTTTTTAGCACATATTCATTAATTAGCCATCTGCAGTTACTGAGAAGTGTTTGCTGTGAGGTTATTTTCAATGACAGATCCTATAATACTGTGCTGCACTTGTTCAGTCATAACACCACTCAGCAACTGGCTTTAAGTTATTAAAGAAAACCTAGTGCTATGAACAAAAAAAGATCAAAACAAACCAACAACAAAGATTCAAAATAATGGGTCATATAGCATTACATTATAATGATAGCTTCTAATTACAGTTATATGAAGTGGATTTTAAAATGGACTTTTCAAACATGTGTAGGTAAAGTCTATTAGAAATCCTTCAACTTGTTGACCATTGGAAGTTGCCCATTGCCCAGGATTCATGGACGATAGTAAGCCCTTATTCAGGAGCTCTGCTCTTTTGAGTTTTATGTAGTGCTAAGGAACATCATCACGTATATTTGCTGGATTAAATACTTGAAACGTATGTATTTTTTTGAGGTGGAACACAGTTTTATTGATACAAATTTGGAATAACTATAATTATCATTGTAATGCTTTCTTTTTCCATTCAGCATTTTGAGAGAGTGGGTACACAATTTGTATACTTACTAATTTAGACATGAATGCAGAGATTTTGTTATTTCCTTATGCTTTAAAGGTATGTGTCCAAAACACTTTTTAGGAAGACCCACTATCTGACAATGGAGTTAATTTCTACTACCTTAAAGATAGAAGTATGATCCATGTATTAAATATTACTATAACAGTAAAAGCAACTGTCATAAAAAGAAAGAGATAAAATTTACTGCACTAAAAAGACTATGGAACTCAAGGAAATATGACAGTTTGGGCATGTCACTTTAGTTACTCATGTTCGGTGCCCACAGAAAATTACTAAAATGTGGGATCAAAAGCTGTAGTAGTTAATTAATTGTGGGTCTATTTAGCATGTTCTTTAGACCAAAAAGTTTATTATTTGGCAAATCATCATTCACAATGCAATGCAAATATTTGTACAAATTCATGATGTAAGTCACTGACATGAAAATATGGTTGAAGGGTTTAACATTATAGAGAAAAGTTTAGTTTCTCTATATTACTGAATGCTATTTATGTCTGTCCTTTCCTTTTTTAAGCATGAGAGGAATATGCATCAGACACAGAAACACTCAGGGATATAGCTCCCAGTTTTCTTACAAAAAGAAAAATAGCAGCAACAAAAGAATAATTAACTGCAGTGTTTGCAAATGCTGCTGTATGCACATCGTGATTTATTGATATAGTTTAGGCAAACAGCCAAGATATATGATTTTTGGCTTACAATTACAAAGCAATGACAACAACAAAAAGATCTAATAGATACTTCTCTCTTTCAATGTGACTTTCTAAGATTCCTCAGGAAATTAGTGCCAAGTTCCTCAGTTGTGCCTCCTCACCCATACTTGCCCTTTTTAGTTCCATTGTGCTTCAGCATACATAAGTACAGAAATTATTTGTATTTCAGCTAACTTAGAAGAATTAAAAAGATTTTCATTTACCTTTCAAATTCCCTGGATAATTTGGTATCCCATACGGTTGCCTCTGTTTTTCCTGTGGTGACTCCCGTGGAAGAGGTCAGTTGCTTTCTTGAAGTCTGTGCTTTTAAATACTTTTTTTCTGACTCATAGACTGAATAAAACTAATTGAGGACAGATCAGACTACATTTTTCTGTTTTTCTTAGATAAACCAGATAACTGCTTTCTTTTCTACTTTGCCTAAGAAATTGTAACAGATGTGTCTGATTCCATAATAAAGTCTCAAACGTGTCTGAATTGTATATAACCTACACCATTCAATAATATACATGCATATATGAGAGCTACATGCATGTATAACATTTAACAAAATAAAATTTAACAAAAATCAAGCAACCGTATACTTTGCATGTGTGTCTATGTGTGGAAGTCTCAGGTATGCATCACAAAATCTCCACAGACGCACATGGAGAATTCAAAAACCCATTGGATTTCCCTCCAGTAGTTTTACTCAAATCTCTGAGACAGAAGCCTTTATAATTACTCTAATGGGCTGTTACCATTCAAGATGCAGCATGAAATTGTGAAAGAGGTTCCAAAATTATTAACACTCTAATTGCAATTGTATGTATTTGAATTTTAAAAATGCTGATTGGTCTGAATCATGAGTTTTATTATGGTGAAACTGGAACATTTAATTGTAGTAAATGGGGGCTGTCCCTGTCATGTTTGCAGAACCCGAGCAGGCAGCAGCTGTTTCCACTGCTGCTGGATACAACTTTTTCTGCACCATCAACTCTTAATGCCTGCTTACTGATCACTGGTTGGTGATCAGGCCCTCCTTTTCCTCCCTCCACCCTGAAAAGCTATTGGAGCAAACCTTTCACCCAAACTGTGAACAATGAGAACAGCTTCAGTTCAGAAAACAATCTGAATCAGAATCACAGATTTTTTCCTTTGGAAAAAAATTCAAACTATATGAACAACATTTATGTACTAAAAGCCAAATTCCAAAACAGTGGTAAATTGGTTCTGATATTTTTATTAATAAAGATTTTCTCTATCTGTTTAAAGTACTTTCATGTCATAAGAAAAAGGTGCATAGGGATCTTTGTGTTAGATGTATATATTGATACATAAAAGTGTAAATGTTATGTAAACACTGGTACTGTACTGTTGGTTTTCTTAAAGGTTTATATTTCTTTCATCAATTGAGGCTAAAGTAAACCAGCATAGGTCTTTTTATGACTGATACTTGTTGCTTGATTAAGATAATAATATCACCATACCAGAGCTCATCACATACGAAGTTTCAAAAATTTTAAAAAAAAGGGAAAAAATTAGAGAACATTAATAAAAGGGAAGTGTAATAAATGTTAGCTTGAGATTTTCCTTTTTGTTTATCTAGTAACCTAAGCAAGTAGCCTTTGAATATTTTTTTTTTTTCTTTAGAAGTTCAGACTGCTTTTCTATTTATTACTACTGGAAAGGAAGGGACACTACAAGAAGAAAAAAAATACATAAATTGCAGTGTAGTCTTATAAGTAGTAGGCAAAAATGTTATTTTCTTTCAGAATGCACCAAGGTTCTATTTTGTTTTTTGCTGAAAGAGGATATCTACTGAGAGCAATACAATTACCTGCTTAAATTGCTTTAATCCCATACTAAAAATGCATGTTAATCTCATTTTGCTGGTGAACTAAACTACACACTGTCATAATTACTGTTAAGTATTTTAAAACCTGCATAACAAATTGCTGTAATAGAAAGGAAGGCAGGAAAGTATGAAGGCAGGAAAGAAAGAAGGCAGTAAAGGAGGAATCAAGAGAGAGAGGACATGATGGAAGAACAATCCTTCTGGTAAATTAATGTGAGTAACTCAAGTTTAGTAAAGTTGCTTATTTATCTACAGTGACTACACTATAATTTTCTCTTAGCAAAAGGAAATCATTATTAAGATGATGCCAGTTCTAGTAGGTATTTTCTGGATGGACATAAAGGCAGTATGTGAGATTCAGCTGTTAGTATCCCAATAGCCCAAGCTCCTAGCCACCATAATATTGCGGGTATATTAAAAACCAAACAATAACAGCCAAGAACCAAAGAACAAACGTAAACCCCAAATCAAACCAAAGCAACCCCCTGTAAAAAAAAAAAAAAAAGAATCAGAGGGAAAAAAAAAACCAACAAAGACCACCAATGAAAAACGAACACAAAAAAAAACAAAACAAAACCAAAACCAAATAAGCTCCCAAAAAAATAGCAAAACCAAAAGAACCCATGGTTTGAGATCAGAAAATGGTTGACAGTGTCAATATGGAGACTTAATGTTTCTAACAAGAGCTTGATTAAACTATTTCTACCTTAATTTAAGCTCTTTAATGGGTTGTTTAAGTATTTAGTCTTCATCCTTCAGGGTTCCCCAAGACAGAAAAAAATTTCCCCACATCCAGCAATTGCTTAACATCCTAGGAGCACACCCAGTCCTATATACTCCTATCTCTATTCCTTGACTGTAGGGCAAATCTAACTATCTAGATGGCAAAGTGAAAACAGACTGTGAAGCAGACTTTGCATGGTGATCATGGGTTCAGGATGTCTTGCATCATGCTGCTGAGAAGCAGCAGCATTCTTACTTTGGAGAAAATAAAACCATACAAAATAGAGCCAGGAATTCAGCTAACAATAATGTTTAATTAAACAATTTTCTCCCTAACTCTGTGTCATCTAATAAAATAGTTAAATAACTGTACTTTGGATTCAACTCATACTCTGAGGGGCAATTCCTGTGACTGAAGTACTTTACTATTGTAGAAAAAGGTTGGCAGCACTCATGGGTTTAAACAACAAAAAAAAAGAGCATACAGCTGAAAGACAGCAAGGAAACTTTATTCAGAAACAAAGAATACTACTTGTCTAAACCATAATTCTGAAAGAAGTGTGCAGAAAGACAAAAATGTGGTGGACAGAGTAATAAAATGCTCATGAAAGCATCCTTAAAGTCACCTACCCTTATTATAACTAGATGATCTTAATGTTCTTTCCAACCCTAACTATTCTATGATTCTGCAATTCTATATTTGATTTTAATTTGAAGTTCTATGATTATCAGCTGAGCAATTTCGCAGCTTAATATTTTCCTCTCCATTGGCTTTAAGGTTGCCCCTAAGGCAGCCTCTTCAACCTGACAAATTTCAAAGTACATTTCTCCTGATATTATGTATTTCTTACCATGAGCAAGAAGAATAATATGTATTTCTTAGCAATATGTTTGCATGCATGTAAATTCAGAAAACTGAGAAGGTGTGGGGAAAAATAGTTGAGATGAAAGGAAAACACAAGATGTATGTTCAAAATAACTGACAGTTTGTATTATCTTTAATCAATGTTGGGCTAATACAGGAAGAATGAGTATAGTATCTTTTTGCTAAGGAAGAACTGGAAAACTAGGAAAAGAAAACTATCTTGCTCATGAAGCAGAATGTCAGTACTGCAATTAATAACCCCATTTGCAGAATCAAGCACATCACAGTGACATTAGGCATCTCCTACCACAGCATTCAAACTAACACAGAAAGTTAGAAACACAAGACATTTTTACCTATCACATAGCATTTCTTGTTATCTTAAGAACCTTAATACATTCTGACAGTCGGCCCACTGTAGATACGTACAGTTAGCTAGCTACCCTTCAATTCAATAGCCCTTACATAAGCAAGAAGTGTCATTTCAGGTAACTTATGATGTCTAGGTCATCTTTAGAAGCTTGTAGGTGTTACAGAGGACATACAAAGCACCTAAGTTTGTGTAATAGATGGAGACCAGATAGGAATCTCTAGATCATGTACAACAGCAAACATGTCCAATGTGCACAAATAGAGTGTCATAGCTGACACACCCATTTCACCTGAATTGAATCTCCATTGACTACAATGACAAAAGGAAATATAGGCAAGTTAACATGTAGACACCTGCATCTAGACCTGTAAATTTAGGTTCCTTCAAGCTGAAGCTAAATTTCAGTTGTTATATTCAAGTCATATTTTGAAACAATAATATTTTCTACAGAAGGTAACTAATTCAATTACAGTTAAATGTTCCACATACTTCTGTTACCTTTACCTAGTTTTAATTCTTAAAGTCTCACTTCTTCTAGTTCCATCCTTTTCTCTGTCGACGTTTTTCATAATTTTTCGTTTTTCCATAATTCTTCATGTCTACGAATCTTTGTCTTCTCTGTTGGAAGAGTTTCATATGGGCCGGTTTTAGGGAGGTTTTGGTTTTTTTGGTTGTTTGTTGGGTTTTCTTTAAGTGCAGAAGCTCATTGGTCTTGAAAAACCATTCTTCTTCAGTTGTCATTTATTTCCTCTTTAGTTATTTTTTAAGTGTCTTCTTTTATTTCTACCTAATTTTCCCAGAATACTCTAGGAACTACACACGTTGTTACTCGACCTGTACAGGTAAATATGAATTAGTTTATGATATGCAAAAGAATAAATTTCATCCTTAGGATAACTGCTTAGGGGCTCCACTCATCCTCTACCTCATAACCATTCAGTATGTTTTTCCTCTTAAAAAAACTGTTTTCTTTTTTTTTTTTAACTCTATAGGGTAAGGAAAATTAAATTATATGTAAGACCTTAGGGGGTGGATAATAATATATTCATTTATATTTTCAAGTTACTTATGAAAAAGCTTTGAATATGTGTAGCAAATATAACTTTTCATAACAAAATTTCTTTGAGAAAGTTTGATTCTGGATGTAATCTTAGGAATTCAGTTCTGATTCTGCTTTATGCAGGTAAAGCAGAAATCCACTTTTGGCTTCAGCAACAGAAGAGAACAGATATGGACAATGCTGAAAGAAGCATAGATACTAGGCCTGGTACTTCAGGATCATGAAACTGAGGAAGATGATGCTAAGGGATCGTTCAGGTCAGAAGAGTTCCCACAGAAGAGTCAGAGAACATCTTGTATTATGACCAGCTCTACTAGAAAAAAGAAAAAAAAGAAGAGAGGTGGTGATTGATGACTCCACCCTCAGAGGAACGGAGGGCCCCATATGTCAACCTGACCAGACTCACAGAGAAGTCTGCTGCTTTCTTGGGGCCAGGGTAAGGGATGTTGTGGGAGACAGTGGAAACTATATGACTATTGCCAAAGAGAAGTAACTGCTTGGCTGGAGAAGAAAGAGTTAAAGAAGAAACAAAGTAACAATCAAGCAGAGCAACCCAGCTGGCTGAGGAGGAGAGAGCATAAAGATAAGAGACTGGCTATTCTGGGGCTGGTTGTGAGAAAGCGAGCAGTGTTAAAAAACGAACTGTAAGTCAGGAACTAAACATGATAGGCTACAAATAGAACGGTATAAAAGCTAGAGCAACAGGCTAAAAATAACTGTTGTTAGAATGGTATAAAAAGTTAGAGCAATAGGCAGTAAAGTGATTCACTGCATGAAGATGCTCTGGGTCCGTGCCTTTATTCCCTCAGGATGTCAGCAGAAAACTCACTTGTCTGGTAAGGCCCTGTGACTACTATCCTTTGTTAGTCTTCTGGGTGGGCAATGAGGAAATCGCTTCAAGAAGCCTGAGGGGACTCAAGAAGGATTTCAGGGCCTTGGGGTAACCAGCTCAGGGAGGAAAAGGCCGTGGCGCTTAATGCTGCTTTTACCTCAGTCTTTAACAGTCACACCAGCCATCCTCAGGGTACTCAGGTCCCTGAGCTGGATGGCAGAGACGGGGAGCTGATTGAAGTCCCCATAATTCAGGAAGAAATGGTTAGAGACCTCCTGGTCCACTTAGATGTACACAGGTCTGTGAGGCTGGATGGGTTACACCCAAAAGTGCTGAAGGAGCTGGAAGAGGAGCTTGCTAAGCCACTCTCGATCATCTATCATCAGTCCTGGTTTAGTGGGCAAGTCTTGCAGGATTGGAGTTTGGCCAGTGTGACTCCTCTCTACAAAAAGGGCAGGAAGGAACCCTGGAAACTATGGGCCTGTCAGCCTGAGCTTGGTGCTGGGCAAGGTCATGGAGCAGATCATCCTAAGTGAGATCATAAAGCATTGTGCAGGAAAACGGAGAGATCAGGCCCAGTCAACATGGGTTCATGAAGGGTTCTTCTTGACCAACCTGATCTCCTTCTACGATAAGGTGACTCACCTGGTTGATGAGGGAAAGGCTGTGGAACTTGTGTATTTGGACTTTAGTAAAGTATTTGACACTGTCTCCCACAGTATTCTCCTGGACAAATTGGCTTCTCATGGCCTGGATAGGAAGATTCTTTGCTGGGTTGGAAACTGGCTGGATGGCCAAGCTCAAAGAGTGGTGGTAAATGGCATCACATCTAGTTGTCTACCAGTCACTAGCGGTGTCCCTCAGGGCTTGGTGTTAGGGCCAGTGTTTAATATGTTCACTGATGGTGTGGACTGAGTGCACCCTTTGCAGATGACACCAAGTTGGCTGGGAGTGTTTTTCTGCTGAAGGTTAGGAAGTCTCTGCAGAGAGATCTGGACAGGCTGGATCAATGGGCTGTGGCCAGTGGTATGAGGTTCAATAAGGCAAAGTGTCGGGTCCTGCATTCAAGCCACAACAACCCCATGCTATGCTAAAGGCTTGGGGAAGAGTGGCTGGAAAGCTGCCCTACAACAGCCCCTTGCTATGCTAAAGGCTGGGTGAAGAGTGGCTGGAAAGCTGCCCTGTGGAAAAGGACCCGGGGGTTCTGATTAATGAGCTGAACATGAGCCAGCTTGTGCCCAGGCAGCCAAAAAGGCCAATGACATGCTGTTTTGTACTCAGCACTGATGAGGCCACACCTCGAATACAGTGTTCAGTTCTGGACTCCTCACTACAAGAGACACATTGAGGTGCTGGAGCAGGTCCAGAAAATGGCAACAAAGGGGATGAAGGGTCTGGAGCACAAGTGTGATGAGGAGAGGCTGAGAGAAGTGGGCTTGTTTAGTCTGGAGAAAAGGAGTATCAGGGGGGACCTTACTGCCCTCTACAGCTACCTGAAAGGACGTTGTAGTAAAGTGGCTGTCGATCTCTTCTCCCAAGTAACAAGTGATATCACAAGAGGTAATCATCTCAAGCTGTTCCAAGGGAGGTTTAGATTGGATATTAGGAAAAACTTCTTCACAGAGAGGGTGCTCAGGCATGGAACAGGCTGCCCAGGGAAGTGGTGGAATCACCGTCCATGGAAGTGTTAAAAAACCATGTAGATGAGGCCCTCAGTGGTATGCTTTAGTGGTGGACATGGCAGTCCTGGGGTAAAGGCTGGACTTGATGATCTTAAAGTTCTTTTCCAACATAGTTGATTCTATGATTGTATGAATATCAGCACAAAGGATATTTTATCAGAAAAACTGGGAAATAATTGTTGCCCCTCACTAGAAAATACTCTTATTTTCATTTAAGAAGAAAAAGCTAGCAGTATTTGCAAGAGTCTTCACTATTCACTCAGCATTTATTTGTTATTTTTAATTTTTTTTTCCAGGTAACCATCTAGAAGCAATAAAATAGACCAACACACAGTATATCACTGAGTGTCATTTAGCTCAACAATTTGGTAAATACTTGGAAAAGCATAGTATCAGTAAGAGCTGCCATTAAAAGATTCACAAAAAAGAAGACATATGGAACACCTTTGACAGTTTTGGCCAATGTGGAAAAAAAAAAAAAGAAGTTACACCAACTACAAAACTTTTTCTGCAATATACATATGCACATTACTTATGATTAGAATCAAGAAGACATAGAATCATAGAGGTTGGGAGGGACATCTCAGGTCCACTTAGCCCACCTCTGCAGCCAGTGTAAGGCCACATTCAACTTTGGGTTCTGTAGCAACAAAAAGGTACAGATTTTGCAACAAGAAATCTACAAACTTTATAAAAAGAGCTCGAAGCTTTCTTTGTAATTCAAGTTAGTAGATTGAATTTAGTCCAAATTCCTAACCCAAACACAATGAGCACACAGCTATAAATCTTAGATTATAATGCTAATTAACATGAAATTAGTGTATAGTTAAGTTTGAAAGCAGGAATTATAAAAATGTATAGGAATTAAATGTAAGTATGTGTAGTATACAGAACTGGATATGTTGGACTGATCTCACTTAATTTAGGCTCCATGATTCTGTAAACTTTTTTTTAAAAATATCTTTTATGTTCAATATTACTGTTTTATGGAAATTAAAATAAAATATGTGAGACCATGCTTATTTTCCCCCTATTTTCCCACCTTCATGTAAAAAAGCTTCAATTTTCTTTTTTTGTTTGTTTTTAATATTTTAGAAGTTTTTCACTATTTATTCTTAGTTCTCCTTGAAGGTCAAGCCCCAATTAGCTTTCAGTAAAGTCTTTCTTGTACACACAAAAACTAAGAAAGCTGAGGAATCTGTGACTTGGTGCTAGAAACACAGGACCAATAAAATCTATACAGACAAATTTTTATTTTACCTGTATATGTGTATGTTTATATGGCTGATTTCACAATAGTATCCTTGGAAAAAAGTGAAAAATTCTACTTCCTTGGATATAAGAAGTCTTGGAAGTTCAGAGTGAAATGAATGGGTCAGTTCATACATCTCAGAGGCTTTATTCTATTTTTCTGCTTGCCTCAGGCAGCAGGCAGTTCATCTGTTTATGGTGTCTTCATGTGTTTGAGATTATATCTTTTGAAATCATAGAGGATAGAAATGCATTAAAAAAACCCTTAGGATCATTGAAACCAAATTTTTAGGGAGTGTTGAATTTCAGATTCATGGGAAACACACAGCTCTATTTACACCAAAATATACAGGCATACATCTAGGGGAGTTAAGTCTAGAAATTGTTTTCTAATTCTTCCAAAGAGTGTAGGAGCATGACAAAAACCACTGAGTTATACTCAGTAGCCAATTTTCATTATCTTTTTTTTTTTTTGTAAATCTATTCCAGCATTTTTCAACCCTTCTAGTTCATTTAATCTGATGACTGATCTTTCTTTGATACATTGTTTTGTCTTTTTTAAGACCACAAAATAGGAAAAAGAAATAATCAAAATCTGTATGGGAAATATTACCGAAAAATTGAAAATGCCAGGCAAAAAGCATTTTGCTTTTCAGGACTAAAATACAGACACTTTCATGTCTGTGAGTATCTTCATCATAACAGTCTGTGACTTGCAGGTAATATGTAATGAGTGTGGATGCAGAAGTTGTTATGGTTTCGGGGCCTTCTATAACTTTTACTGAATGTAAAATCCTACAAAAAAATATATTAGATCTGATCCTGGAGCTATAACTCACAAAATGAGATAGTCTCCCCATACAGTGCACATACGTATGTACCTCTATAGTAAACCATAATCATCTATCCCTCCCATACTTCCTCCCATTAGGAAGCTAATCTTGCTTCCTATATGCTTTCAAGAATTCAGAGTAATTGTGCTATCATAAAAAATATGTTTTCCACTTAGTACTCACGTGTAATTTTGTTACATAGTGTTTGGGAAGTATGTAACCATTCCTATAATAAATATTTCTGCTAAACAATAAAGAAATATTAAATATTCTGTTTTAAAGGAACATTTCCAGCATTAGAGACAGCATGAATATTATTGGTATTCTGTGGCTGTCGGGTGCCTAACTGCCCTTCATGCTTTTGAAAGTCTCCCCTTTTTTCTCCTGGACATTCTAAATAAATCAAAGTCAATGGAAAGTTTCTCATTTGTTTCAGCAGGCCGTAAAGGCTTGAATTTTTTCCCACTGGTGACATCAAAATCTGTTGACTTCTGACTTCAGGCCAATTCCCTAAAGTGCCCTCCTTCTCATAACATGCACCACCTTCTTTAACGCATTCATGTTTCACAAAATGGTCACAGTTCTTATTTGTATAGTTTACCTGTAAACAAACTATGTATTTTCTGTAAATTCATCATTACTATTACCACAGAGTTCTAGATTATCTTATTGTATCTCTAATGTTTAATTTAGCATTCTGGTAGTTTTTCCTCCAATTTGCTGGGTAGATTACAAAAATGAACACCTGCCTCTCCTCCTTGTACCATGCTTGCCATACACTTATAGAATATTTCTTTAAGAAGTTTCTTTCTCCTAAATGCCTTGTATTACACCCTGCAAGTAAAGTAAGAAGAAAAAAGTAAAACATAAAATGAAATAAACATACAATGAAATCTCATGTTTAACACTACAAAGTATCTGACTCCTTTCCAACCAAAAATGCCTCTTTCACTCTTCAGTATTGACTGTAAGTTCTTGAAATAACAAAAACAAGGACTGTGCTTGAAATTACTTCTATGCTTGACCCTTTCTTTTCCTTGACTTAATGTTCTGTATCAGATTGCTTGATTATCTTACCATTCAGGGAAGAAAATATTCAGCTCCAGATGCATAAAAATTATATTTATTTTTCAGTCAATGGCAAGCCTTCGATATTCGTAATACTTGGATTGAGCAAGAGGCTGAATGAAAATTATGCCAAAAATATAGTTCAGAATTTTTTTTAGTAGTGTTTTTTATGAGTATGTGTTGCTTCCTTGGTAAGGGGTAACAGTAGCAGCATTTGGTTTCTTGCTACTAGCTCTAAATTTATGAACTAGCAACATATTTTTGAGGGCACTTAGTAGTTTCTAAAAATAATATATATGATAATCTAAAAATATTTTAGCAAATGAGAACACAAAAACTATGAGCAATAGTTAAAAAGCAATTATCACTCAAAACTAAAGAGATAATGCATGATCAGAGTACAAATATCACAGACCTCTCATATCCACCTTGCATGTAATACTCTTTTTACATAAATGTTATTTTTTATGTAAAAATCAATATTGAAGTATTAGCAATTATCACTGTTAAAAGAGCTTAACTACCATAAACTTCAGAAGTGAGGAGTTCTGTATCTCCATTCATTTTGCATTCTTTTCTGAGTTACTCAGAGAGAGATGTTGAGAAAGGATATTGTAAGAATTACCTTGTTTTGCTTATACTGTTAACATTTGGAAAACTAAACAATAACAGTAGTCTGAAGAATTTAGACATGTCAGAAATGTGTTCATTGCCCAGGTCAGTCCTGAGAAATGGAAGGTGTCAGTCATCTCAAATTTGTGATTTGGTCCTGAATGCAGCTACTGTCCTTCGCCCAATGAAATATGGGGTTTGTGCCTCCTCACATCATAAGGTATACATTTTAAATTGCAATATTATAGAATACTTGAGGTTAGAAGAGACCTCATGAAGTCATCTAGTCCAGTTATTCCCTCCAAACACAGCACAGATGGCCAACTTCCTCCTCAGCTTCACTGTTAAAGCATAGCCAGCAACTTAGAAAAAGTGATTATTATCCTATATAGCTGTTGTGAAATAGAGTATTTCTTCCAGTTTGGGACTCCCTAGTACAAAAAGGACATAGACAAACTGGAGAAAGCCACTGGAGAACCACCAGATTGCAAAGTGGCTGGAGCACACAGTATTACAAGCACAGGTTGAGTGAGCAGGATTTGATCAGTTCAGAGGACAAAGGCAAAGGACTAAACTTAACGTTGTCTTCCACTATTGAATATGTATTTATAAATGAGATCTAACTAGGTTTTTTCTCAATGATACACAGCAAAAATTAAGAAGAATGAATGCAAGTTACATCAATGAGAATTTCTTCTTGTTAAGAAAACAACAAAACCACAGAGTGGTCAAACACTGTAACAACTTTCCTCCACAGATTCTGAAATATCCTTGCTTGGAGATTTTCAGAACTCTGCTGGATAATGCCTGGAGAATCTTAATTTAAAGTAAAAATTTTCCTAGGTGGCTTTGGTCAGGTGACTTATGGTTCCTTAAAGCCTAAATTTTTCTGTGTTTTCACAATTTAATCTGTGTGGCAAATGATAAGGGAGGAACTCTAGCCTTACCCAAATATAGCCTTACCTTAAGAGACTCTGGAGATAAAAAGCACAAACTGTACATCCCACTGGGCTGATGACAGTGGTGAGATTCAGGAACAATTTACAGATAGCAGGTAGCAACCACTCACTGGCTGTCTCAGTGCTTCTCTCTATGAATTGCCTGTGACTTTGGTCAGTTTTATGGCAATCACTGATAGCCTGCCCTGAACAAAATGAGCCAGACGATTTCCACAGGTTTCTACTCTTACACCAAATACCAGACAAAGGTTGGTGAGACAAACGGAAATCTAACTAAGGGGTGACATTCAATGGAATTCAGCTTTTTCCATATTGTAGTATTGCTTCAAAAAACTAAATTTAACTGAGTTGGTATAATGTCAAATAATGTACCATTTTAATCCCATATCCTGTTCCTCTGATTAAACATATAAATGTTAGCTCATCCTTGTATACTTGTATACTGTTCTGGAATAAAGTTGCTAGTTACCCTCAAAACAAAATCAGATGTAACTCTAAGGATAGTTCTAGTGTAAGCTTCTGAAAATGTTTGTATCTGTTATTGACTATAGAAAAGATTCTGGGGTTTTAGTTCAGAAGTTGATACTAGTGTTAGCAGAAATTAGAATCATAGAAACATAGAATAGTTAGGGTTGGAAAGGACCTTAAGATCATCTAGTTCCAACCCCCCTGCCATGAGCAGGGACACCACACACCAAACTGTCCAAGACTCTGTCCAACCTGGCCTTGAACACTGCCAGAGATGAAGCATTTACAACTTCCTTGGGCAACCCATTCCAGTGCCTCACCACCCTCACAGTAAAGAACTTCTTCCTTATATCTAACCTAAACTTTCTCTGTTTCAGTTTGAAGCCATTACCCCTTGTCCCATTGCTACAGTCCCTAAAGAAGACTCACTCTCTGGCATCATTGTAGGTCCCCTTCAGATATTGGAAGGCTGTTATGAGGTGTCCATGCAGCTTCTCTTTTCCAGACTGAACAGCCCCAACTTTCTCAGCCTGTCTTCATAAGGGAGGTGCTCCAGCACCCTCAACCTCGTGATCCTCCTCTGGACTTGCTCCAACAGCTCCATGTCCTTCTTATGTTGAGGACACCAGGACTGTACACAATACTCCAAGTGGGGTCTCACAAGAGCAGAGTAGAAGGGCAGGATCACCTCCTTCGACCTGCTGGTCATGCAGGCTTTCTGGGCTGTGAGTGCACGCTGAAGCTGGCTCATGTTCAGTTTCTCCATACATACAGAAATATATATATACAATGCCATAGAAAATGACTTCTTCAAACATACTCTTCCTGCATGATGGACACGACCATTATAAGCAGTAAGATGTCTTCAACAGTAGAAAAATTCAGTGTGTGATCGTGATGCAAGAAAAGATTTATTAAGGATCTGGTTAACTTTTCATGTTCTAGATAAGGTCTGTTTTTGTTTTTGCAGTTACGTTATAGTCAGAATATTTGAAGGAGTCTAAGTGACTAAGCAAACATGAATTACAACAAATTAATTGAAGAATATGTGGGAAGTTTTGACAAATGATTATTTACCAATAGACTGTTTCTTTTATTTTTTTTTTTCCTTTTCTTTTCTTCTTTCTTTGCCTTGCCATGCCTTGCTTTCCCCTCTCTTCCATTCCCTCACACTTTTCTGTAAGGTGATTCTTTACTAGTGGAAATGCTTCATCTTTTCATTTTTTTAACCAGAGCAAATCTTAAATCTGTTAGTACTGTCTATGGAGCCATATGGGTCTCCATATGGCATTTTTTTTTATGACTGTGCCATATTCGATATCTTACCCAAGTGCAGGTCTGTGTAATCAAGTGTTTTATCTTTAATTTCATTTCCTGTATTGATGTGTAGAAGGTAACTCTGAGTTAGCACTTCTCTGCTTTATCTGTCTGCCATTAGATTGGAGGAAAACATGTTCACACATTCTTTAATTGGGTAGCTAACTGGTCTAAAAGAAGATGTGGCAATATCAAATGTTTGCAACTCTCCATGGTACTGACCATTTTATTGTCATAAATAAGCAAGTTGAAATTTGTCTTGGAGAATTTAAAGAACTACATTGGAGAATAAAAACATTAAGGGATTTATTTTTTTTTTTTTTATTTCTGATATTGCTTACATGACTTAAGAATGTCACAAAATGAGAAAGCAATTTGTTTAGAGTGTTGTAAACAGAAGGGATGGGTCTTTTTTATGCAATAAGCATGACTTCCAAAAAGACCTTAGTAGAAAAACATAGTCTGAAATACATCTGAAGATGTAAACTTCATAATGTCAGGTGTTTCAGTTCAGTCAAAATTCATTATTTACTTGATATGAATAGACACAGTTACGAATTTGTATCATGACATGCCTCTACCAAACTAAGGAAAACAAGGAAACTTATTTTTTTTTATAAGGTTAAATGTAATTAAAAAGTATTGAATAAATACACAAAAATAAATGAGAATTATTGTATTGTATTTGTAATACATAAGCCTTAACTATTCAATATGTTTTCTTCTTGTAAAAAAATTTTGGCTTCCTTCTACAAAGCCTTCAGGTGCATAAGGTGCACTTTTCTATTAGAAATCTGTTACAGGGAGTAATGACTTGCTTTAGAAAAATCATAGATGTTTATATTAGCTTGCCATGGATAAGAACTATCCATTGGCAAAATAAAAATTAAGTATATTCCCAGTATTATGGTATCTAAATTTTAGATAATATTATTATTTTTTAAAATGTTAATCTATTCAAAGGGAAAAGAAGAAAAAATGTTATGATTATTAATATTTTTCTGAGTTTTTATAGTAGTTTAACCATTTACAAGGAAAATGAAAACATTAAGTATGACTCATAGACCCACTCTTTCACCATTTCATTCTGAACGTATGTAAAGTATGTAGTCTTAGTAGCAGATAGAAGCTGTTTGACAGCCATCTTTTCCTCTGACTAGGAAACAGTTTCTTCAAGAGAGATTAGTATTTTAGTTTGATTCTAGGGATAGGAGCTGTGATATGTTCTTGAGTTCAGCATGCATGCAGAGTTTGAATTGAAAACAAAAATCTTCCACTTATAGAAATGCATGAATATTTTGAAAATATATTTTCAAGCGTTGCTTAAAAAAAAAAAAAAAAAAAGTTACATTAAAATAAAAGTTTAGGAAAACTCAATTTGGAAACATTTGGAAAACATGATGCACATGCACACTTTGTAAAGCTGACTTTTTCATGCATGAATATTTCTTACTGTGCATGCACACACTCAGTAAATTTTTATTTATCAGCTTTAATTTTGTATGCAGTGCATCAGTTTACGGGCCAGTACAGCATTGATCCACAATGAATACTGAATTCCTATTTATGATGAGAGAAGAGAAGGTTAATGGTCTTCCAAAACTCCCACTCTGTTTTAATCTTTAATTAATTTATTAGAAGCGGAAATATACGACTTCTCTTGGTTTGGGTGGGGTGTTTGATTTGATTTTGGATTTTCGCCCTTTCAATTATAGGAACACCCAGGAATAAAATCTCAACAGTAGGTTTTCTCAAGCATTTCAATTGTTTAAACATTAGTCCATTAATATGTAAACATTCATAGTTTCATATAAAATGAAATAGGTCCCATTGTCAAAATCTAACAGCTACATAGAAGGTCCGCTGCAGTAAAAGACATTAATGGTAACAGTATAGTTTGGACCTGTTATAGTGAAACTCCTTTTACTAAATAAAAGCAAAAACGACCCATAAAAATACCAAATTCTACGGGTGGAAATGGACAGCTTTACTCTAAGCTTTAGATTTTTGCAGTGTCTTGTCTTTATCTGATTCTGATCTCCACATAGTTTACCACAACAGGTTCACCAAGGTGCTACCACAAGTGTTTGCATGCTCATGTGTATAAAAGTTCTTGCATATTTAAAAATGCATACAGAAAAATAAAAGGTATATCCAATGACTGTGCTGATGTAAGAAGCTGCATAATCAGTCACTTTTCTTATAAAAATATCACTTATACCTCCCTCTGCAGAACTAACCTATTCAGTAGATAATGATTACTGGTATTCTCTATACTGTAGTTATAAAAGCATGAAACCTAAGGAAGATTATAATCTTTTAAAATTCACACAAATAAGTAAAAAGAGACGGTTCTAAGACAACTGTCTTGAAAGAAAAAGAAGCCAGGAAAGAAATTAACCAAACCAAACCAAAAGCCCAAAGCAAAAAAAATATTGTTTCATCTATACTTTTAGAAAGCTCTTCACCTGTTGTTATGTTTATTAGAATAACTATTTGTCCTGGGTTCAGCTACAGCAGTCATTTTTTCTCCTTCTTAGTAGCTGGTGCAGTGCTGTGGTTTTGACTTTCAGCCTGGGAACAACGCTGATAACACCGATGGTTTTAGTTGTTGCTAAGTAATGTTTACTCTGACCAAGGACTTTTCTCAGTTTCATGCTCTGCCAGGGAGGAGGGGAAGCCAGGAGGAAGCAGAGACAGGACACCTGACCCAAACTGGCCAAAGGAGTATTCCATACCACAGCACGTCATGCCCAGTATAGAAACTGGGGAGAGTTACCCGGAAGGCCCCGATTGCTGCTCGGGTCGGGCTGGGTATCAGTCAGCAGGTGGTGAGCAATTGTATCCTCTCCCTTCGTTATTTCTCTTATCATCATTATTATTGGTGGTAGCAGTAGTGGTTTGTATTATACCTTAGTTACTGGACTGCTGTTATCTCAACCCATGAGAATAAGATTCCTCCGATTCTTCTCCCCACCCCTCTGGGAGTGGGGGGAGGAAGAAAGGGTGGAGTGAGTGAGCGGCTGCGTGGTTCCGAGTTACCAGCTGGGCTTAAACCACAATATTATTTCAAGTTGCAAAAACATTTTAAAATGTTCTAAATGTAGGTTACCTGAAAAGAAGAAAAAAAACCACATATAACATTTGGCTTATAAGGCATGTGGTGAATGGGAATTTTTGTGTATTGAGCTGTGTAATAATTACCATCTTTTTTACTTCATAGTAAATTCTATTTAGTATTTATAATAAAGACCATGAAAGATGTTTATATAAAGGACAGCAAAACTGACTGGAGTTCTCTTGCTTTCTTTCACAGTGCCTCTAGTGTTCTGCAATTACTTTACAAATGAGGGCTTTTAATTATCCAAGATCTGCAGTCAGTTCTGTAACACTGAGGATTCCATCTGAATTTAAATTATGGCTTTTTTCATTTTCTTATTTTCTTTTCTTTGGTTTTCTGATAGAACGTTGCCCTGCATCTATTTTTGCTAGGAGGAAGGAGGGAAAAACAGAGGTGGGGAAAGTTAGAATGAGAAAGAAAGTGGTGCTATAAATTTATAACCTTTTATTCAGTTTTTATAGGAAAAAGAACTGTCCTTACTGCAGTGCTTGCAGCCTGAAATGCACTTCATCATTCCACTCTGAAACTCCGATAAGTCCAGATGTGTGACAGCCTTCAGCTCTAAATCAGGCTGTGCACTTATAACATGACCTTCCCCTAGGCATCACAATATCTCTGTCTTTGACTTCCTATGCTCAAATCAAATCAAGTACCTTAGACATGTCTTCCTTACCAGCTTTACATATTGTTCAGAATAATGGACATCAAAGATTTTTCAATTTCTGACTTAGCCATTTCCCAACTCAGATTGTAATGGTAATGGTGTGTTTATTCTCTAGAACGGAACAATGGAACAACTAAAATACAATAGAAGAATAAAGTATTGTGCATTTCAGGCATGGCAACTGAATAAATAGCGTACAAACTTCAGAAAATTCTTTTGTTGCATTCAAAATCTCATTCAAGTCTCATTCAAGGTATGAAAGAAACTATGATAAAATAGTAGTAGCATGCTATTTTTTCCACAAGCTTCTTGATTGTTTTTACCAATTTTTAACTTCATTGTCTTTTCTATTGTAATGAAATATTTTTAAAATTCATAATCCGTATAGTTGTAGAGAAAGTCATAAGAAAGAAAATCTACAAGTCTTAGAGGCTGCTGCTTAAACACCCATTTAAAACAAATAACTAATCCTTATACCTAGTCTCTTCAATAAATTCATTTAAAGCCAAACACCATAGCAACATTGACTAGAATTTTTCATTTATGTCTCCTTCAGTGGGAATTAATTTTGGCAAACGCATTAGATGTTGGAAACCATCATTGCTGTAAATTCACCAAACTTCCAAGATGAAGCCATGGATAGAAAATAAAGGTTCTTGAGGTTCTGAATTGTGTTGATGTCCACTTGAGCTAGTGGGAACATTCTGTGGGATAAAAGTGTTCCCTACCACTTCCATCTAGATCAATTTTCTGTGCTTCACTTTGATGCTTGAGTTAATTTAAAGTTTTATGCAAGAAAGTGACAGGAAGATTTGCTGACAGGTACACTGGTATCTCAGTGAAGTTTCAGTAGCTTTTGTCATTTTAGCTTCAGGCTAGAACTGCTAATTAAAACAATAAAAACTCCTCAGAAGACCTCAACCCATTTTGTCTCAAAATCCCCTAGCTGAGGAGACCTAATATCACTTTACTAAAAGCCTAAGAAAAATCCAAGTTTCAAGGTTCTTCACAGAAATCAAAATGAAACCTGGATATTTTTATTTCTTCAAAATATTAATACAAGGTGGAATACTTTTCTGGAGAAAGCAAGCTTGATATCTTCCTTCTCTGTCTCACCCTACCCTTCAGAACAGAAGTATTATCTGATTAATTTGACTTTTGACAGTCACTATTGACTGATAAATTTATCTTTGTCCTTAACCAAAAATGGAAAGTTAGTGCTAAAATTTAGGACAAGAGGCTCAGGAAAAGCTTCAGTCAGTTGACCATGTCTTGTTTGTCATAGGACACTTCAAAAGGTCTTTGTTTTTCCTGACTGCAGAGCAAGAACATTTATAAAACTTTTCAGATGTTGTTCTGTAAAAAAAAAATAAAAGTAATTCTTGCCTCACTCTTAATTGTTCCATAAAGCTGTACAGACAATGCAATACAATACTGGTTCCTAGTGCCTCTGAGTACCGCCTATTCTGGATGGTTTTTTTAGTGTATTCCCTTCAGGTCTCAGAGCAGATCAGAGAACAATAACATTTATAACTGTTGTCCAAATTTCAGATTATGATGGCTAATTTCTTTTCAAATAGTTAGATTCCAGCCACTTGAGTCTTCTTCTGTAAACAGCAATCATGAATTTATTGAATATTAGCCCCTTCAAACATCATATGGCCTTACACAGTAACAGGTTATTATAATGTGTGGGAAAGATATGGTATTTTTGCATACATTCATTCAAGGCAAATGCTATAAAAATACAATGATACAAAAATAAAGATACAAAAATATTATTACATATATGGTTTATGTGCATTACAAACATTAAACAGTGTTGCTGGGCTTTCCCTAGATGGTAAATTGCTTCTAAAATCCATGTATGATGAACAGACAATCAGGACAGATTTATTAAAGACAAGTGATGTATTAAACCCCAAGAATTCATTTTTTTACTTAGAAGTAAATTAAACCAACAAATTTCATGTGTGCACAGATGAGCCCAGTCTTTGTAAACAATAATCACTTTCTGTTTAATTTTCCTGGGTTGGATTGCTTCATATCTTGACCTGATGAGCCATTTCAGCTATCTTCTCTAGCCCCATATGTTTGACATTTTGTTCATTAGGATTGGCTTTCCTGATCATCACAATACAAGATAAACTGTTGTATTAAGAGGAAATGATGGTGTCGTCTCTTCATAATTGAATCTGGAAGATGTATCTGCCATAGAATGACATATTCAGGCAGCCAAATAATCAGCCTCAAGGGAACAGCTTTCAGTGCCTGAGAGATTCAGGTCGCTTAATACTTCAGCAGTGGTTTTTGTGGAAAATGTGAAGCTTCTGTCAAAATAAAGCAGCCCACCAGATAAATAATTGTGTCATATAGAAATACATGTTTTTGCTAAAAATGCTTTAAAAATAAGGTTTAAAGTACTAATTCAGAGAAAATGGAATATAGAATGGTCTATTCATCACTCTCTGCCATCTTGCAAAGGCTATATTCCAGGACTAAACTCAGAGTGGTCTTTTCTTTTGCTTTGTTTTTCCTTTCAAAGACATAAGGACTATAAAAGAAGTGACAGACTCAGTGTTTAGAAAAGAAGTCTTATGTAAAAATACAGTAGGATTTGTTTATAAGTGTAGATAGAATAAACACTTATTGTAGCTTGCATTTTCTAATGGGGAAGGATCAAGGACATCCAGTCAGGATTATTTCTATGCCAAATTCTCCAGCCTTGAAAAACTATGAGGAGGCTGCCAATGACAGTAACTGGTAAAAGACATGTAACACAATCTTCATATAATCATAGAATCATAAAATCATAGAATGGTTTGGGTTTGAAAGGACCTTAAAGATCATCTGGTTCCAGCCACCCCCAAGATAATCTTGAACCTGAACGTCTCCTGCAGAAAGCCTTTGCCTTCTGTGACTTGGTTGGTGTGGCTGGACCATTTGTCAGTGAAGACTGATGCAAAACAGCTGTTGAGTATTTCAGCCTTCTACATGTCCTGGGTAACCAGATCTCCCATTTCCTTCTGGAGAGGGACTACATTTTCCCTTTTCATCCTTTTATTACTAACATATCTATAGAGGCTTTTTTATTGTCATTTACATACCTGGCCAGATTTAATTCTGTCAGGGCTTTACCTTTCCTATCTTGATCCCTTGCTGCGTGGATAATTTTTCTGTGTTTTCCTCCCAGGGTATCTGTCCTTGCTTCAATCCACTTTAGACTTCCTTTCAGTGTTTGAGCTTTTCCAGCCGCACCTTGTTCATCCATGCAGGCCACCTGATGTTTTTGCCTGACTTTCTTTTTGTCAGGTTGCATTGCCATTCAGCCAGTTTTTAATCCACCTCACTGTCTGTTCATCTAGCCCAGACTTCAAAAGCTTGTCTAAGGATTATATTGGAGACATTCTTTCAGGTCTTGATGAGGCCCAGGTAGACAATGTACACTGCTTTCCCCGCATATACCAAGCCAGTCATATCATCACAGAAGTCTACCAAGTTGGTCAAGCATGACTTCCCCATTGGTGAAGCCTTGCTAACTACTCCTGATAGTTTTCCTGTCCTTCATGTACCTGGAGGTGGTGTCGTGGTTCAAACCCAGCTGGCAACCCAGAATCACGCAGCCGCTCACTCACTCTGCTCCTTCCTTCCTCCCCTTGCTCCCGGAGGGATGGGGAGGAGAATCAGAGGAATGTAACTCCCATGGGTTGAGATAACAGCACTCCAGTAACTAAGGTATAATACAAACCACTACTGCTACCACCAATAACAATGATAAGAGAAATAACAAGGGGAGAGGATACAATTACTCACCACCTGCTGACAGATACCCAGCCCGACCCGAGCAGCGATCCGGGCCTTCAGGGTAACTCCCCCCAGGTTCTATACTGGGCATGACGTGCTGTGGTATGGAATACCCTTTTGGCCAGTTTGGGTCAAATGTCCTGTCTCTGCTTCCTCCCGGCTTCCCCTCCTCCCTGGCAGAGCATGAAACTGAGAAAAGTCCTTGGTCAGAGTAAACATTACTTAGCAACAACTAAAAACATCGGTGTTATCAGCGTTGTTCCCAGGCTGAAAGTCAAAACCACAGCACTGCACCAGCTCCTAAGAAGGAGAAAAAATGACTGCTGTAGCTGAACCCAGGACAGGTGGTTTCCAGGATTAGCTGCTGTATCACCTTCACAGATTTATAACAAGACTATTTTGAAGAAAAAGACAATGCTGCTATTTTGAATGACTACCAGTTAGAAGTCTCAGAATTTTGAATCTGATTCAAAGTGTCCAAGGCCAGATCCTTTCCAAACCCAAACCATTCTATGATTCTGTGATTCCAGCAGTAATGCAATTTTTGTTGGGAGGAAGACGTAAGACAGCTAAACCCCCTATATATCAGTTTCTATGTCTATGACAGGTTGCTAGAGAGCCGTACTGGCAGATACACAGGGCTTCTCTGGTGGCTCTGTTTACAATAAAACTGGAAAAAAGGATCTGCATGTAACATAAGCATTCCAAAGCCATTCTAGTGATACCAAATCGCTTAGAATTAATCAGATTTTGATTCCAGCACTTGCTTTTTTGCCTTTTTGCCTCAATAACTATGTGTCTTATACTCCTTCAGGCTTGAAATATGAAAAGGTCTCCAGTTAAATCAAATAACAAATTTTGAGTAATTGAAAACTTATAAAATAATATTAAAATATTTTGCATACCATGTTTTTAAATAATGAAATCTAAAAATTCAAGATGGAACTGTTTATCTTGCCCATAATACCTAACCTTAGAGGTAATGAATCATCTGAAAGCATCAGGAATGTTAAGTAAAGCTGTTTCCATACTACGTTTAAAAGCTGAGCAGAGTTATTTTTAAGGCATAATTTTCTAGTTCTAGTGCATATTTTATACTTTTAGTGTATTCCATGCCTAAAGACTTTGATGGCTGGTGAAATAATTTGCCCATACCAAGTTTCTCCATATACACTGTTATTATCCTAGTCTTTTCAGGTAAAAGGCAGACAGCACATAATCTTAAAAATAAGAATAAATTGTTAATGGACAAAAAAAGTACAGAAAGTGAAAATGTCTTCCATATCAAATAGATTTTTTTTTTAAAATATGTTTTATGTGTGGAGGAAGGAGGAGTGAATGAAATGTCTTCACACACTTATATACTAGATCATAAAGTAGCCTGGAATAATGGAGAAATAAATTGCTTTGGCATCTGTATTACAAAGCTAAGCATATGATTGCGCCATGAATGCAGTCTCTTATAAAGAATAATTTCCTATATTGTCATAAAAAAGTATGATAATCCATCGATATCTGTTCACATCTCTGTCTTTCTGATGCAGCTACCCTAAAGTATTTGCAGGATTTTTGAATAACCATGTTAAACAGGATATATATGCTTGTCCTGGGTTCAGCTATAGCAGTCATTTTTTCTCCTTAGTAGCTGGTGCAGTGCTGTGTTTTTGACTTTCAGTCTGGGAACAACACTGATAACACCGATGGTTTTAGTTGTTGCTCAGTAAGGTTTACTCTGACCAAGGACTTTCTCACTCTCATGCTCTGCCAGAGAGGAGGGGAAGCCAGGAGGAAACAGAGACAGGACACCTGACCCAAACTGGCCAAAGGGGTATTCCATACCACAGCACGTCATGCCCAGTATAGAAACTGGGGGGAGTTACCCGGAAGGCCCCGATTGCTGCTCGGGTCGGGCTGGGTATCGGTCGGCGGGTGGTGAGCGGTTGTATCCTCTCTCCTTGTTATTCCTCTTATCATTATTATTGGTAGCAGTAGTGATTTGTATTATACCTTAGTTACTGGAGAGCTGTTATCTCAACCCGTGGGAGTTACATTCCTCCGATTCTCCTCCCCATCCCTCAGGAGCGGAGGGAGGAAGGAAGAGGGGAGGGAAGTGAGCGAGCGGCTGCATGGTTCCAAGTTGCCGGCTGGGCTTAAACCACGACAATGCTAAATAAAGATTTTCTGAAGAGAACTTTATCCCATGTTTGTTCCAAGTGTTCCAGGTATTTTTTTTTCTGAAATGTATTAACCATTATTGCTGACAAGGTATTACAGGACATGCACCAGTACATTGGAGGCACTGATCTTTAATCTTAAATTCTTATATACGTCATGTAAAACTAAAAGACATGATTTTCTAGATTTTTTTTTTATTTTCTGTGAAATACAAACTTTCCCTCTGTACACTGTCTCTCCTCACAGTTTTCACTTGGTTTTAGTCTCAAATAAGCCAATTAGATAATATTTTTCTTTAAAGCATAGATTTTTCTTACAGATTTTGTAGAAGAACATGTTAAAATTTAAAAGAAAACAAGCAACAAAACCAACCAAACCAAAGACCATATGTCAAAATCCATTGTTTGTAAATCTGTATATACCAAATAAATTTGTTACTATTGTATAATGATAAATAACACACAACATCATACTTTTCTTTACATGACGATCACTTTAAAGGTATAAATAAGAAAAGGTCACACACGGAGAAAATAAGAATTAATTGGAAAACAACAATGAAGTACTATCTTTATGTTTCAAATATCAACAACAGTATCAATTATGTACATTTTATAGAGGGGTTTATTAGAAAAAAATAAAAATAAATTTATATATACAATTAAAGTAAATGATAAATATGAAATGGCAAAATATAATGAAAAGTAGTATAGATAGGAATCCACTCAATAAAGCAAAATCCTATTTGTGGTTTGACATACTACCTAATACGTTTCTGAGTATTAGTCTATCCCTCTCTCCCAAAAACAAATGTCATATTGGCACATTTTGTAACTGTGGTGCATACATTAATGTGTATATTTGGTATGCACAGCATTAACATTTCCTTATGGTTATCCAGACCTCTGTCAATTTGGGAGATCACTGCACTCCTCACAGCTCCTACTAAGTTAAAATAATTTCCAGACCAGTACTGTATTCTTAGTGCTTATACTATTTTCATCTTACTTCAGTCTGTGCCCCCCCACCCAAAAAAGTAATTTCCAAATTCTCATTCAAGGAAATAAAAACAAACAAATAAACAAAAAGAAAAACCCTTCCACAAAAACAAAAACAAAACCTGGAGATTTTATTAGAGAAGCATAAACAACAGTGATACTTCTAACATTTTCCAGTAATTTGGATATGGCTTTAATGAAATGGGTGTTATTAGATGATATATGTATCTTTTCATCATTCCTTTCTTCTACTTCATTTGTTTTTGCTGGTTTGTTTGTTTGTTTGTTTGATGGTCTGTAGGGGATGACACATAGGACTTGTTCTCTAGATGCTTCATCAGCTTCGCTGCCCTTCTTTGGGCAAGCTTTAGTACCTCAGTATCTTCCTCGTAATGAGAGGCCCAAAACTGAACACAGTATTCAAGGTGCAGCCTCACTAGTGCCAAGTACAGGTGGATAATCACTTTCCTAGTCCTGCTGGTGACACTATTTCTGATACAACTCAGGATGCTCTTGGCTGCCTTGGCCACTAGGCACACTGCTGGCTCATTTTCAGCTGGCTATCAACCAATACGCCTAGGTTTTTCTCTGCCAGGTAGCTTTCAGCCACTCTTCCCCAAGCCTGTAACATTCCATGGCATTGTTGTGACCCAAGTGCAGGACCCAGCACTGAGACTTGTTGAACCTCAATGGGCCTTGGCCATAGATCCAGCCTGTCCAGATACCTCTGCAGAGCTTTCCTACCCTCTCACAGATCAATGCTCCTGCCTAATTTAGTGTTCTCTGCAGACTTACTGAGAGTGTGCTTCATCCCATCCTCCATATCATCGACAAAGTTATTAAACAGAACTGGACCCTATACTGAGTCCTGGGGAACACCACTTGTGAACAGCTGCCAACTGGATTTAACTCCATTCACCACTCTTTGGGCCCAGCCATCCAGCCAGTTTTTTACCTAGTGAACAGTACACCCATCCAAGCCATAAGCAGCCAGTTTCTCCAGGAGAATGCTGTGGGAAATGGTGTCAAAGGCTTTACTAAAGTCTACGTAAGCAGTATCTACAGCCTTCTGTTTGTCCACTGAATGGACCACCTTGTCACAGAAGGAGATCAGATTAGCCAAGCAGGATCTGCCTTTCATAAACCCATACTGACTGGTCTGATCACCTGGTTGTCCTGTACATGCCATGTAATGGCACACAGTAACCTTCCCTGACACTGAGGTGAGTCTGACAGGTCCTGTAACCTCTTTCCAGCCCTTGTAAAATTGACCTTACAGACAATGACACACGAAGACTGACATACAAAGAGCTAAATGTCGATAATAAGAGGAGCTGACAGACATAACTGGCCGTATAGACTACAATTAGTATTTAGTTGCCTGAAATTGGAATCTAGTTCTATTTCAGATGCTCTAGGCTTCTGTCTGTTGTATCAGATGGACCTCCTGTAGATCTCCTGTCATATGTTACTCCCATGGCCAGGTAGCTATGCCTGTGACAACTTGAAAGGCATTAGACACCTAATGTGTGGACAACTGGTCTCACTCAAGATCATCATTAGTTCTTAATGCATTATAGACGTCTCTTGCAAGTCAAAATCCTCATTCAAAAGCTTTTAGATACCAAGTTCTACCTTTAGATTCTGGGTGATGAGGTCATTTAAGCATCTATACACTATAGAAAAGAACTACCCTCGGATTAACATAACAGTAAGTGTAATCTCCTGCTGATGTTTGGCAGTAACAAGTTACTATTCCTTTTGCAGAGAGGATGACTCAACCTTTACCTCATCTACTTCCTAACTGTCTATATGAAAGAGGAAACTACAAGGGACAAACTCTATCCTTGTTAACAACCTGGGCTTACAGTACATCTCCAAGTGGGGTGAAAAAGAAACTATATGGAGTCCTTATTCACCCACTTAACCATGCTTGGGATCTGCAAAAAGCAGTTCCCCACTTTACAGATTTTGAGAATGAAATTACTGGGTAACTGATTTTAGATATAATAAACTCTCAAAGTCTTTTAACTTGGCTGCAATCTTAGCCTTGATGTTCATGAAGTAATGCTTTTATTTAATTTTCTATCTTCATTTAAGCATTTTTGTAGCATATAGATCATTATAGCTTCTTAAAAGTTCATTTGTCTTTTAACAAACCATACAACCTCTTGACATCTGTGTAGCAGGATCATGCTGAGAAATTTTAATTCTTATTCTATTATGAAAAACTATCTTTGTTCAATTAAAAAATCTCATTTACTTTCTTTATAAATGCTTATTGCCTTAATCACTGAAAGATCTCCAGGCAAATTATATCAAACTACCTTACTTTTCTCACTAGTATAGGAAGAGAAAAACTAAAATGGCACAGTATTTATTTATGTTACTTCTATGGAAAACATTCAGCACCTTCAACACAGAATCGAAGGAAAAAAAGCAGTTGACTAAATCATGTTAGAAATGTATACACACTAAATCTACATTGCATAAAGTTAGATAATATAAGATTGCTATTGTTTGCATTTTAAAGCAGGCTCTGCCAACACTTTCAACTGAAGGAACTGTGCTGAATCTGTAACCTCTTCAATGCATCAGATATTGAATTCAGCTTGCAGTACACAAAGTAATAGAAAAGAATAAGAAATCTTCAGCACTGAGGAAAACATTCTATCAATCAAATTTGTAGATTGACTTTTTACCAGAAACATATATACTATTCTATATGATCTCAAACTTAGATTATGCAAAAGAGTATCTTGCAATAAAACATAGAATAAAAATAAAACCTAAAAAAAATCAACCAGCAAACATTTTGATGAAAAGATAAGTTATAAAAGAAAATAACATATGAGTCACTCTCAGTTACAAGTTCTCCAGAACAATTCTAGTAAGCATTACATTACTGTAAGAAATGATCTAAATTCGCAAGACCTGAAGTCACAAGATTAATGTCACAAGTAAGTCAAGTACACTAGTGTTGAGTTCTTCTCTAAATAAATTTTTAATGCTCTTGAAAGACTTAAATTTGACTTCATAAAGTCATGCTTTTGTGTTGGACATAAGAAGAAATCTTTTTATTAGTTGTGTTGTATTGTACTCACAATGTAATGTTTTTGTCATAATAGAAACAATTTAAAAAAAAATACTATATTATCATTCAGTCTCAATAGAAGTATGAGGTAGTACCTGAAAAAGCTGTTTGCTTGCTGATAAAAAACTTGAAACGACTACCTGCCACTTATATTTGTCAGAGTCTATGTAAGGAGATTTAATAAAATGTATTATTTGTATCTTGGGGACAGTCCACAAGCTTGATCAGGGACTAATGTCCTTGTTCTAAGAACAGCACAGGTAGTTGTGGAAAAGATAGTACTTACTGAATACTTCACAGATGAACAATAATGAATGAAACAACCAGAAAC
>NW_009916891.1:0-7774 GCF_000696875.1 Nestor notabilis | reverse complement strand
GGGGGGGGGGTGGGGAAAGGAGAAAGAACAAGATAAATGGCATATCCTGGCATTGTAACAGTCATAAAGTATATTAGAATATGAATATTCTGATGATCAGATTCACTGATGCTGAAGTTGGAACTTTGATATTTAGGTTAGGTCTATTTTAACAGAATTTCAAAACTACAGAAGAAATTAATTTTTGCAGGTCAATGGGATCCAGTTTGATTGTAATCTGAATTGAGTCCTGTTTGCCATCATAGAAAGAGCCCTGGGGACACCAGCGTCAGAGAAGAAGGGAGAAGAGGTGCTCCAGATGCCAGAGCAGAGGTTGTTCTGCAGTTGCTGGAGAGGACTAAACTGGAGCATACCATGAAGGATTACTCTGGAGTGCATATCCACACTGCAGGGCCCCATGCTGGAGCAGTTGGATATTTCCTGAAGGACTGAATCCTGTGGGAAGGACCCATGCTGTAGCAAGGTAAACGTGAGGAGGAAGGAGCAGCAGAAAGAGACTGTTATGGACTGACCCTAATTCTCCACTCCCCATCCTGCCTGCACTTCCCATAGGAGATAGAGGGGTTGGGAATGCAGGAGTGAGGGATGGGGGGAAGGTGTTGGTTTGTTTTTGACTTTGTTGCTATCAGACATTTTTAATTGGCAATAAATGAAATTAATTTTCTCCAGGTTAAGTTTGTTTTGCCCATGCAGCAGGCAATCTGCCTCTCCATCTAAACCCACATGATTTTTCACCTTATTTTCTCACACTGTTCTGATGAGGATGGGAACAGAGAGAGCAGTTGGGTGGGCATGTGGCAGCCAATCAAGGTCAATCCACCACAGTAATAAAAGGAAAAGAAAGAAAGTAGGGATCCCTGGCAGTGTTCAAGCCCAGGTTGGACAGAGCCTTGGGTGACATGGTCTAGTGTGAGGCATCTCTGCCCATGGCAGTGTGATTGGAACTAGATGATCTTAAGGTCCTTTGAAACCCTAACTATTCTATAATTCTATGATTATCAAGAACATGGTTGCTTATTTGCTCAGCTTATTCCTTCCCTCTCCCCCAATTTATTTTTATTTTTTTTCCCCAAATGCCAAAAGAAAGACTTGGGATCTAAATTAAAGAAATCAAGATAGACAAATTAAACTGAGTAATTCTTATATTAGTCTGATTGCTAACTTAAATAAAAGTAACGAAGAAATTGCCTAGTGATGTATATGCAGTATACTTGTAAAGCTTCAGTTCAGGAGCAGAGTCTAAACTAATTTAGTTGCAACTTTGGACAACCTTTGGTTTTTTCAGTCAGTTCTCAGAATTGTTCAGTCCTTGAAAATACAGTGTTATTTAAAATATGGGTGTAATGTTCTTTCAAATAAGTAACTTTTATGGATTTTACTAGACAGAATGAATCACAATATTGCATAATGCTACATGGGTATATTCTTTATCATCATCCACTCCCCAAAGTACAGAACTAGTATTGTATAGTCTGAGAAATGCTTCAAGGCAATGTAGATTCAAGCCAGGTTGTGACTTAAAAACTGGCAGGTTCGTAAGCTTGGTTGTTGCAAATGCCAGACTGTTTAACCATACTGTGCTCTTAACATTGTTATTTTCCTCCAAATGTCCAACGATTTTCCGGGGTTTTTTTTCTATTTGTTCTACAAGAAAAAGCATAAGGAAGAAATTTAGCTGGCTGCATTCCTAATAGCAAAAACAAGCAAATAAAAGATCATATATACCATTAGTGCATATAAAATCTACCTATCATCTGGTATGGTATTATTCACATCATTGAGACTAACTAAAGGTGATACAAAAGATTCAGCATATGTGCAATATGATTTAATAAGGACCATATTGACTGAAATATAAACAGTTGTTCTAAGAAATACGGAAAAATACTTCCTCAAAAGCATCCATGACTAGATCCAGCATTGTGTCAGCTCCTTGCTGCTGGTTACAGTGTACAAATTCAGAAAAATACATTTTTAACATGGGTAGTTGCTTTTCTGTAGATTCATAAATAGCTCAACTTGATGAATTGGTCGAAGTGTTTTAAAAATGTAAAATTTCCTTTAGAGATAAATACAACAGAGAGTTAATGAAAACATAAATTCAGTAATTTAAAGGTCAAACCCATATTATGGCAGTAATCTGAATGTCGAATACACCTTTTCCTAAAGTTTTTTTTCTCTTTCCTTCTAATTGTATTTGTCCAGTGTTTCACCTCAGCAGAATTCCTATATGTTTCTCACTGACTGAAAATCATACATATTGAGATTTTTTTTTTAAATCAAATATTTTCTTTTAATTATTTTTTCTTTAGAAAAAAAAAAGACAATTTGTATTTATCATGTGGTTGCTGCTAACTTAGCATACCTCTAAAGAGCTGGTCAGATCTCAATGTTTATTAAAAGTCATTTTTATCTCTGTCCCTGTCTCTGTAAAATTAAGTTTTGAACCACAAAGCTAAACAATTACATTCCAACCCTCTCAGCTCCTTGTTCATATAAGCTCCTTTCCATTCTTTCTGTGCTCTCAGAAAGGATGAGAAAGATGAATAAAGGAGTTCAGATAAATAGTTAAATCTGAACATCTGAATAAAAAATAAAATAATCAGATGTGATACCTGCCATCGACATTCCAACCTGTATTATTTGTATAAACATCTCTTTGAACAGCTAAAATAATTTTTTTGAGGTTTTAAGGGGTTTTTTTTTGCAATTTATTCTAATTGGCCAGACTCCCATCATCCTGAAAATTGCCCTTGACTACTATTATTTTCTTGGCAAGATAGGTGTTCTTGCACAATGTGCAGCAGAGCAAGAGATGCAATTCCAAGGAGGATTTCAAGTGACTAATTCCAAGAACAAAAAGCAAAGAAGGCATTTCATCAAATGAAATGGTGACAAAATTAAGTTTTGTTTGTAAGTTAGAGTGGAAATAAAATAGAATGAGGAGCAGTCATGCACGAAGAAATATATTACTTTATGAGAAAATTATGTTTATTTGTATTCCAAGCAAGCAGTTGTGTTAATTGATATGTATTAACAAGGAATTAAAGTAGGTGGTTGCCCTGGGTTCAGCTACAGCAGTCATTTTTTCTCCTTCTTAGTAGCTGGTGCAGTGCTGTGGTTTTGACTTTCAGTCTGGGAACAACGTTGATAACACCGATATTTTTAGTTGTTGCTAAGTAATGTTTACTCTGACCAAGGACTTTCTGAGTCTCATGCTCTGCCAGAGAGGAGGGGAAGCCAGGAGGAAGCAGAGGCAGGACACCTGACCCAAACTGGCCAAAGGGGTATTCCATACCACAGCACGTCATGCCCAGTATAGAAACTGGGAGGAGTTACCTGGAAGGCCCAGATCGCTGCTCGGGTCGGGCTGGGTATCGGTTGGCGGGTGGTGAGTAATTGTGTCCTCTCCCCTTGTTATTCCTCTTATCATTATTATTGGTAGCAGTAGTGATTTGTATTATACCTTAGTTACTGGAGTGCTGTTATCTCAACCCATGGGAGTTACATTCCTCTGGTTCTCCTCCCCATCCCTCCGGAAGTGGGGGGAGGAAGGAAAAGGGGGGTAGTGAGCGAGCGGCTGCGTGGTTCCAAGTTGCCGGCTGGGCTTGAACCACAACAGTGGTATGGAAATCAGGTAAACTGCAAAGGTCTTTCACATAGCAGTTTAGATTGTACAAAAGGTTCACAGTCCTGTTTTACAAGTAATTGTCTAAAGTTTGTCAAAATTCTGCTGGTGTGTGCTTTCTGGAATTAGGCTGTACACATAGAACTAAACCCTTGTTCGCATTTTGCATTTTTTCATGACTATTTTCAATAAAGATTTGGGATTGAAAATTGGAACATTGTCTCCTTTATGTTCATTGAACTACACAATGTCAAGACTAACATTTTCTTCTGACACAATTCTCCATCCCTTTCTACCAGTATGTCACACACTTTTCTTAGCTGTTCATTGCCAGTTGTAAACTGCCCCCTTTTTTGTCCCTTCATCATCATTATCATCGTAATAATAATAATAATAATAATATAATCTTTGGTGCTGCATGGCAAACTAGGTCAAAAAATGATCTGGTATAAACTGAAAAAAAAATGCATGAAAGGAAAGGGAGATACAATTCAGGGTAGCATGAAAAAGTATACAAGCAGCATGTATGGAACTGTACCTTGAGAAGCACAAAGTTCTGATGTAGTCTTTACTTCCATCATGTTCTTGTGCTCTTTAGTCATTTATAACAGAATAATATAGTTACAAAATGTTATACAAAAAGCAATAATACTTCTAGTATTCTTTTCATAGAGGAAAAGAAGTGTTCAAAAGCAAAATACAAAGGCTCAAGGTCACCTGTAGAAATTTTATTTCCTCATGTGTCATTTTGCAGCCTAGTTTTTGGGAGAAGTTCTGCAAGCCATATTGACAAAAACGTGTTTCTGAATATCCTGGCCAGGGGCTGTTGTCATAAGCATTTCCAAATTACTGTATCTACAAGCCTCTGCTTCCTCCTGGCTTCCCCTCCTCTCTGGCAAAGCATGAGACTGAGAAAGTCCTTGGTCAGAGTAAACATTACTGAGCAACAACTAAAAACATCGGTGTTATCAGCGTTGTTCCCAGACTGAAAGTCAAAAACACAGCACTGCACCAGCTACTAAGAAGGAGACAAAATGACTGCTGTAGCTGAACATGATATGTTTTTGGCATGTGACTGAATAGAATGTAGCATAATGTCATGAAATCTACCATCCTGAACTGCACTGTTTGCAGAGGTGACAGTCTCAGGGGAAAACTTTCAGCTCTGAATGCATGCTATTTACCTTGAATATAAACTGCTAGCTCTCACTAATGTAACCTCTTTTCTCTCCCTCTTTTTCAACAACCAAGCTTGATAGGCTGGCCTTTTTTTTTTTTTAATCTTTTTCCTTTTTCTTTTTTTTTTTTATTTTTTGAATCATACTTTGCTGCACAACGTACTTAGTAAGAAAGAATTAAACAAGAATGTCCCAGCTAAATTTCCAGCACTCAGCAAGAATCTGAGATAACTACAGTATAATAAATAGAAATGGCTGGGAAATTTAATTACATTTCATTGTATGCTAGCTTTAAAGTACCAAAATAATATGTATATACATACCTCTGTATGTGTATATGTTTCGTATATGTTTCGTATATGTTTCATATATGTACATGCGAGTTCATGTAAATGTAGTCTTCTTCCTCTTTATGGTCGTGCTACAGTACTTAAAGCATAATGATTATTATGAAAGAAATGACTGTGTGTTTGTTTCATAGCATACTTCTATAGTATTAACTCTTACTGTTTCAAGATGGAGACCTCAACATTATCAACACTGTAACCTGAAAACTTATTTTGCAACTGATGAGCTACTTCACACTGTGGCCCTTTGAACTCTGTACAGAATCAATGGAGTATTTTACTGAAGTACTAAACTTCATACTAATTGTTCTGCAAAACTTTACCTAAAAGACATCATTCCTGAAACAGATATGTATAGAAATGTTCAAATGAAGACAACTGATTGATAGAAGACAATAGTAAAATTCATTAAATTATAATTTGCATTTTTAAATTATTATTTACTTAATAACTACACGATAATGCACATTTCTAATGAAATATTTTATCAGAAAACATTTTACAGAAACATGTTCATTTTTAATACATTCAGGAAAAAAAAATCAGAGTAAATTCTTTTATCGTCCCAAGTTGAAATGGCAAATATTTCATTTTAAGGAAGTAAAAACGCATCACTTAATGGTATCGTTCTATATAATTTTGTATAGTAAGAAACATTTTGTATTCTATGTATCATATTTTTTTACTTTACGTTTCAAGATGAGACAAATGTTGAAGTAGTCATTTTTCTAAAGAATGGTTATTTTATTTTTCTATCAACTAAATTGCATCATTTCTTTCTAAACTACAGTGGTACCAAGACTTGAAAAGAATCAAGGTGAATCGTATCTTATTTCATACTTTGAATCATCTGGAGAATGAGGCTCATAATGTCACTTCATGTTTTTGCTAGTGCCACTGAAATTGTTATTAATAACAAGAACGGGAAATAGCAATAGTGTAAGTATACATTTTTGTGCTGTTCTAACCATATGTGGCAAAAGGATGGCCTTTGCAAGAACAGAATAAAAGTGAAATAGATGCAGCAGATCTGCAACTTTTACACAAGTAAACAATTTCATAGCACTGTTTAGCATGTAATAGTCTGGGTTGATAATAGTCTTACTATGTTCACTTCCTATCTGTTGTCAAACAAACATTTTTTTAAACAAACTTTTTTTTTATATGCATTATAATAAACTGTCTCAGAGATCATGTACAGACTTTTCAGATGAAAATAAAAAAAGATTTTTGAAAATCTAATGAGAGAGCAAGAACGGCTGGCTTCATTGACACAGCAAAGGTGAGCATTAACATCTTGATCATACCCATTAAACAGTAGGTTCCCTTAACAGGCAACGGCTAGTTTGTTTCCAATGCACTGAAGAACAAGAAGTCAAAAGAAGGCTAAAGGATGAATTATATTATCTAAGTAGTACTGTGAAGAACTATAAAAAAATGTAAAACATGTAGATACTGCAGGAATGTCAGGGTCAAAGAAGGACAGCTGTCACAGAGACATGAAGTACTTGATGATTTTAGCTGTATGAAACCAGAAAACACTGTTACAGTTGTTATGAATGTTGAATATGTTGTGAATGTAGAATGTATAGACTCAGATGCATGTGCAAATCCAGAATAAAGGCCAAGTCTTGTATTTTGCACAGTATTCAGACTTCCGCAACAGGGTGTTGCTGGATTACAAATACATCTTTTGAAAAATCTAAAAATCTACTTGCTAAACATCACCAATACAAAGTGCAGTTTGTCAGTCTTGTAATCCAATAGAAACTCTGCAAAGTTATTTTTCTACAGTACACTTAACCTTTCCTGAATCCATTAAGCTAAATGAAATTTTTAATATCAGTGTATGAAACTTGAGTGCATTATAGGAGTTGACACGTAACTGCTAGAGGAATCAGACATCTAAAAGGAAAAGAAAAAAAAAAGAGTCCATGAACATCCTACTGATGTACCGGTAAAGAGGATCACTACTGGTGCCTCCAGGAAACGGCGGCGGGTCATAATAGTAGGGGACTCTACTTTGAAAGGCACAGAGGCGCCCATCTGTCGGCCTGACCCGGTCTCGAGGGAGGTGTGTTGCCTGCCAGGGGCTTGGATTAGAGATGTTGCAGAAAGGCTGCCTGGCCTAGTAAGCCCCACTGACTATTACCCTCTTCTAGTGGTCCATGTGGGGGCTACTGATATAGATAGCAGTAGCCTGGAGAGCATGAAGAAGGACAACAGAGCCCTGGGAGAAGTGATTAAGGGCTCTGGAGCTCAGATAGTTTTTTCATCGATTCTCCAGGATAAAGGGGAGGAATGACCTTAAAGCTAGACGTATTTGGCAGATTAATAAATGGTTAGAACAATGGTGTCGTAGTCAGTGGTTTGGGTATGTAGAACATGGGACTGGATTTGGGAGGCCAGGTCTACTGGAGGCTGGTGGAGTTGGTCTAACAAAGAGGAAGAGCTGTTTTGGTAGGAGGCTTGCCAGGCTGATCGAGAAAGCTTTAAACTAGATATGTTGGGGGAGGGGAGCATCGATTCATCCCAATACTCCCGGTTGGTTGCCAGCACCTGTAGTAAGTACTTGGAGCAACGTAGAGAGATTTCATCTGCTCCAACCATTGAGTTGGCCT
>NW_009916890.1:0-8601 GCF_000696875.1 Nestor notabilis | reverse complement strand
GGTTCTGGGTGTGGACATCGGGTTTAGGAGGAATCCCCTGGCTGCTAATTGTCCTCTTCCTCCTATTTTTGTTGGTGGTTTTTTGTTACTAGTTCCCAGCTTCCTGGGTTAATGCCCTCCTTCTTTCCTGTGTGAGCAGTGATGGACGCTTGTGGCCCATGCACAGTTTGGCCCTGGAGCAAGCAGCCCAGCTTTCCCTCAGCTTCCATGGCATCTTTTAACTTACCAACAGCCTCCTGCAGCTCAGCCACCTGCTGCTGGAGGTCCTCCACTAGGGCACATCGAGTGCAGCTGTGTCCATTGCGCACCCTCTCCCCAATAGATCAGTCAAGGCACTTTCTACAATCCAAAGTCTGCGCTGCAGCCTCCCCTCTCATCGGCTCTGTCTGGTGCCTACACTGGCCACCGCTGGGGCAGCCACAGCAGAGCTCCCAGAGTGGGCCCTGCTCACAGATAGTGATTCTTTTGAGAACCTTTACCTTACTAACAGAGGGGAAGATGACCAGACTCTGATCCCTGGAGACAACTTCATCAGCAGGCTGGTGTGATTTCATCCCTTTTGGCTAAGACACAGCCTGTGCCAGCTGCAAAACCTTCAAATGCAGAAGGGCATATCTGAAGCTTTCTGATAAAGGTGGTTTTATACTACTTTGCACAGTGATACTTTGAATAGATGACTTTTCAGGAGCTTTTAAAAGTAGAGAAGACAGTGTCTAAGTGGAACTCATGATCCCTCAGTAGCTATCAGTTGATGGCTGGTCAGTTGAAAAGGATACCTCAAGTTTTCTCCCTGATAATGCACACAAGAAATATTGATGAGACTATCTGGATGTGGGAAACATGAATCTTTCTTCTCAGAGATTTCCTGGTGCCTGTGTGGTGTAGACAAACTCCAAATTTCACTGTTGTGTCTACTCCAGGATATTCAAGATTGCATAAACCATAATATGCAAGGCTTCCCAGGAAGGATGCATAACAGCTGAGTTCTGTTACTCTGCTCCAGACTCAAAGGGAATGATGACATCTTTCTCAGCAAGACAGAGACAGTTTCAGGACTCAGATATCAAGTTTTGATAGCAGAGATGCTATACTCCAACACTTCTGACTATAGTCAGATAACGACAGCCTAAGTCATGATGTTATTTGCATGCTACATGGCTGTAAAACATGGGTTTGATTGCTTGAGTGCAAAATGGCTTCACATAAAACATCAGACAACATAATCTTCAACACCTTCTTAATTATGGGTGCCAGATGTGTCCTGCACAGCCTCTGTGGCTCAGGGGCAATTGAAGGTAGGGCATGTAAAGAAAAAGAATATTGAGACAAGAAGAAGGCTGGATAGATGAGGAAAGAGCAAGAGAAGTCACTAAGGAAATTGGTTGTAATAGCAAATATAAAGATGAAGGAAACATGTTTTATATAGCACAAGAGGTACTCCATAGTATTGACTAACAGGCTGATGCTTTCAAAACTTTCTGTTAGCACATGTATGCGAGTACATTCTGGAAGATTGTGACGTTCATTGATCTATTTATTCCAGTTAGAGACAGTCCTGATTACATCTGTCTGGTTTCATTCAAAAGGTATCTGTTCACTTGCACGAAGTCCACTGTTCACCAAGAGCAACCCAGTAAGTGCAGATGAAAATGGATCCATTACAAAAGCACACTCTGGGCCTGTATTAACACCAAGAACAACACCTGCCAGAAAATTTTCTTATCGGAAAAACATTTACATAAAAGTGACTGATAAATAGTAGGTCCTCCAAAATATAGGAAAAGACAAATGGCACAATTGTTATACATTAAATTAATTGAAGTAGCTAATCTTTTAAATTCTGAAATGAAGAAATGTTACCAAACAGCAAAATTTATGAAACATTAGCAAGTTTTCTCTCCAGCACACAGATAACTAAGAGGCCCTAGAATTATTCCTACCTATACATTTCTGGCAACTGATGCAAACTTACTCACTTTTTAGACCAAGAAGGCTTGTGAAAAGTCTGAAATAAAGTGCTAGATGAGGGACATACAAAAACAATGCTTAAAAATTACTGGACTTAGAAACACTGGCTGAGCTAGGCTCTATATAGCATACAGTCATGAATGTACTTTTCCAGAGTTTGATTTGTCACAATCACTAACTCTGTATAACTTTTAAAAAAGGAAAGGAAGTACTTTAAAAGTCACTTTAGATAATAGTTTTCCTTTTAGTACTGCAAGCAGTATACATAGGGTACAAGCAGATTAAGAAAAATGGGTTTCAAATGCACTGGAAGGTCTAAATAATTTGCTTAAAATATAGACAAACTTCTCCTTACAATGAGTAATAGTCATTATGTTGTAGGTATGAATCACAATAAAAAATAATGGATTTTTTTTTTTTGGTCTTAAGTCAAGTGTTGTTTGTCTTTTCTCTGTTGAGACCAATTGATTATTGACAGTGTAGAAACTGAAATAATTTGGAGACATCTGTATTTTTTTCTGTATGAAAAATAAATCATTGCTTACTTCTATATAAGCAGCATTTTACCCTTTTTAACAATTTTTCATATGCTAGTAGTTAATATTTTTAAAAGTATTCTTTTCTAGAAAACCATTTTTCCTGTTATGTATAGGTATTGTATATTTTGTTATTACTTTTAAATTTATTGTATGAGAAATATTTTGCTATACATATTCCAAACACAGATTGCGGCAAGGTGTAGAAATACATTCATATGGCAAGTTATGACAACATTTTGTAATAGCTCAATAGTATTTCAGTAGCCTCAAATTCCTTGAGCTAGAAACTTCCGTTCTATTTAATTTTGTGAGGACATTTTTTTCTCTTAAAGCTTCACTTCAGGGTCAGAATTTGAAAACTAAATGTTGTAGGGCTTGAAATGTGTAAAAATGATGCCATAAAGTTCCATTATAATTTTCTCTTAACAATGATTTTGTTGAAAAATACAATTAAAAAAAAAATTCTCCTGTTACCCAACTATCAACTGTGAAATTCATCCTAATTGAGATTTAATTTCTTTCTTTAATACCCTTCCATACTGCAGTAAAGACTCAATTACAACAGTTTTCAAAATACGCACTCTTCAACATCAAAAGAAAGACCATACCTTCCCTCACTGATATACAAATTGTAAAATTGCTGTCAGAAACTCAGTAAATTATCCTCAGCATGGGCTATGAGGTTGTAGGCAGAGTAAAAAGAATTAAAAGCATAGCATAATTATTGAAGATAAAGAATCCTGATTTATACCTTAAACATGAAGTAAAAAGCTGACAGTTCTGTAATGTATTTCTTTTTTCCCATAGCCTAACATTATAAGAACAATATTTTGAACTCCCCAGTCTTACACAATGGTATAAAAGAATCATCTGAGGGGTACAGAAGAAGACTGTTCTGATTTCTGTAGTAGGTATTATAGTCCCTGTAAAGGCTGGCAAAAGTTTTATGTTCTAGCCACTTTCTTCCTCATAAAGCACTTTCAAGCCTCAGCCTAAGTACTCCATAAGTACTTCTGGAGTCACTGACATTCAGACTGGATTGTGTGGCAACACCCATGAGTGTTGCTTAGACAATCAAACAATAATTTCTCCTAGAAGACAACAGACATGTCACCTCTCATAGTCCTATGTGATCATATCAACCTTCCACAAAATTGTTCTTCAGGTTTATGAGAAATACACAAAAAGTGGAAATGTGCCATTTACACAGTGCTCACCTTTGACAAAACAAATGGAAAAGATCAAGCCCATTTAATCAGGTAGATATCCTAATGTTTGATCTCTGAAAATGGCCAGAGGCAGATGTATAAGAGAAATGGCAGGTGCATAAGAACAAACATGCAGTTGTATTTCCTGGCATAATCTGTCCGTCTCGGAGATTTGTGGCTCACAAACACTGCGTGCCTCTCTCATAAACAGCCCATAATAGATTACTTTCTCATATACTTATCAACTTGCTTCCTCAGCCCCACTGAGTTTCAGACACTCACAGTGCAGGGTCTATGTTCAGAGTCTATTCCCTTCCCTTCTCATATTGCTGTCCCTCCTACCTATGGACAGTCATGTCAGTTTTAGGAAGCACCGTGACAACCTCTGCTGTCTTTTGTACCATCTGGCTATTCCCCACAATTTTCATAGATTCACGTATTCATAATCCTTTCTATCACCCTTTGAAATTTACATGTTAGTTGCATTGTCCTATTTTACTTTAAACTCTTTAGTGTTGTGCAGCTGTTCTGTATCCCAGCTGCTATTCAAAACTTTTTCAGGGCTGTCAGGAGTTAGACTCCCCCTTTTTTTTTTAACATTTCCAAAGAGAGTGTGTATATGGCCTGTGAAATCAGAACATTTATATCTAACAAATAAGTCACTGTGTAGTCTTCTCAGGTTAACAATGTATTTTCATCTATTTTCATTCTTCCAACTATTATGACTAAAACTTTTTCTTTTCTGATCAGTAAAAATATTCACACAAGATCTTACCTTCTTAGAGTGAGAAGACATATATGCATGGTTTAGTGAAGAGGTCCCATATAACTTTTCATTTTGCAACTGGATATCTTCCTGTGCCAAAACAGCCTTGGTGTAGCAATATAGAAGCTGGACAGTGTGTTGTGGCCTTGAATATCCCAGAAGAAATTTTCTCTCATACTCTGTTTTCTTCTTGTAGTTCACCCTGATCACAAGAGACTGTTCTAGTTTATCTAATCTTAGTGATTTATGATGTGGGAAGGTTTTCTCTGTGCAAATGTGTCTTTCATCTTTTCTTGAAGTCTGGTAGTATTCACCTGTGGGCACTGCTGGTCCTCTCAAATAGTTGTATCTCCCTGACAAGGTGTGTGACAGAAAAGCATTTATCATAAATTAATTGGCTTCAACAGTAACAGACCTTAAAGATTTAAATCAAGTGTAAATAAATTGAGTGGTTTTCCCCCTATTTTTTTCATGTCTTTCATAAATATATCCATTTATCACATATTTTGACTCCTTAAGTGCTCTTAAATGCCAGTTATCTTAATTTAGCTTGAGTTAAATGTGAATTACAGCCTAATAAAAAAGTGTTCCTTTGTTGAATGTGGGTGCATATTTGTAACGCAAGCACTTAAGTGTCAACAGATTTTACAGAGATTTATCAATATGGAGAGGGTGAAACACTCCGAATCTACAGAAGATGCCTAAAATGATTTGTAATGAAAAATCAAAGATGTCAGAGGACAAAATTCTCTGCCAGGCATAGGTTATAATAAGGATATGGTCTGTGGTGTACATCATTACAAGGGGAAGAGGGAGTTTGGAAGATGTTATCTTTTACATGACTGTAAAGTAGCAAAATAAGCAATTGCGTTACATATCACTGAAACATGCTTTGAACAAGAGGCCTAAACATCCAGTACACTTTTTCATGCCAAAACTTTAGAGTGACTATTTTGTAATAACAAGGGATAGCCAAAATATGAGCACAACCAGAAGATTAAAGAACACATTTAAAACTGTTGTTTTGTTCTAGACAAAAATTCTTTGTACAACTGAATCAGTTATGAAACAACTGAATTGAATCAGCTGTGAAACTAGACAAGAACATTCTTTAATTTTTATCAACTCAACCCTAAAAATCAACACGCAATATTTACTGCTATTATTAATTTGGGTCTGAAGTGCAAGTCAGAAGCCTAAAACAAAGTTATCAATATAAAAGTCCAGTGAAGTAGAAATTTTAATGTTTAAGGCTGTTTCTAAGTTTTTAAATATTAATAGTTTTATTTAATGAGACAGGGTGTCTTGCCAATTAAAAAAAAAACCCTGAATAGTAGGAAGTGACTTAATGCTTTCCTGATATCAGACTTCTAGCTATCATAGACATACCTTAGAAGAAGTAAGGCAAATCCTGTGAAAAAATAATTTAGATGACAGTTTATAGAACAACTTATCGATAGTAGCATTATTAGAAATACTTACAGGACATATGGGGCATCAAAGGTTGATAGAGTGGGACCTAGTTTCAAAGAATAACTCAAATGGTTTATGAATTAAGAATTTAGATTCATTATGAATATGAAACAAATGTGGGATAGATGGCCTCCCTCTAAACAGGTTGGAACAGCAATCCAGATTGCTGGTAACAGTGAAGAATAAAACATATATTCCCAAATTTCACATAAAACCAATAAAAAGCAGTCTTCATAGAGTCCAATTTAAGTGGGACATATAACAATAAATATAAAAAAATGTGATCAAACATGCAATTATTGAAGCACAATGGTGGAAGTCTGCAGGGGGAAAAAAACCAAACCCTAACATAAAACTGAAAATGTGGTTATGAGGCCACTGACTAATGTGGTTGCAATGTCAGATTAGCTATGTCAGTGCAGGGGCAATGTTGTGTATTAAGAAAAGCTTATACCTAAAAAATGACTGCTTCCTTGGTGATTTAGTCAGACAGCAAAAAAGACAATAAGGGGGCCTTAGGCCTGTCCTGTGTGCAGGACAGTGCCCAGAATATTACAAGATCTCACATCCAGCAGCTGTCCAGAAATATATATGTTACTGCAGTAGCATTGTAGTAGCACTCTTTCTCTGTCTCCCCACCTTACAGTAATGTTTACTGTCAAATTGGAACAATGTGAATAACTAGTAAGATTAATAAAATTATTTTTGAGGTGTAAAATATTTTCAGACTAGACATATAAAGATATTAAGGTCATTAATTTGGTATCTTGGAGAAAGCATATTTCATCTAGAAAAAATATAAATGAACAACAGCAAAAAGGAGGTCTGATTTGCTAAAATAAGACACAAAATAAATCTTAACAACTTAAGTGAAACCTTATTTAGTTCTTGAAACAGATAAAAAATATGATTACAAATTTTAGGAGCTGTTCCCAGAAACACCAGGCTAGAATTCTGCTATACACAGAAAGACAAACACAAAAAACTGTAATTAGAAAACCAAAACAAACAAGCAAACAAAACGCAAACAAACAAGCAAACAAAACCCACCACATACACAAAACCCCAAATCAAACATAAAAAAACCAAACACAAATCAAACAAAAGTCAGCAAAAAATAAAATAAAATAAATCAGAAACAAAAAAGAAAAAAACAGAACAGTTTTGTCAGGCAAAAGTCATGCTCCACGAATCTAGAAGTTCTGTTTGGGAGACACTCAACGGGGGATTTTTGCTCCAAATAATCTAGCTGGATTTCAATGTTTTTTACATGGTTCTCAGGCTCTTAAAGAAACCAAGATACAATGAGATAGAGGAGAAAGTCCTTCCCTGGGTTAGAGAGTGGTTAAAGCTTTGGGAACAAAGGCAAGGAATAAATGCTCAAGGTTCCCCACGGTGGGACGTACATGGTGAACTGAACTAATTAACTGGAAAAGGAGGTGACAGACCAATGTGCAAAACTTACTAGGGGATGGTCTCTGTGAAGAGATGCAGGACTTCTTTTCATTGAGTGACCTGGGGAGACAGCAGTGAATTTCTTTGCTCCCAGCTCCAGTATAATAATGTACACATGCCACCACCTTCAGCTGTGTGGTGCCAGGCTTGGAAAAGGGTATTTCCACTCCAAAAATAGACATCTTGGAGTTATTCAGATTTAGAAAACCTAAAGTGACAATAGTGTAACTGGTGTTTCAACTGAATGTTTAAATATTGTAATATTTACTTTGCTAATATCTCCACACTAGAAAAAATGGTTCAAATTATCTTATAATTAATGTATTATTACTACTACCTATACTAAATTCTTGTTATAAAAATTGGTAAGATATATAGTCTGTAAAATAATCTAAATATAATAATGTACTTTTGATCAGTTAAATTACTAATTTGAATTGATCAGAAATTATGATATGGTACTATTATTATTAAAAGCAAGCATTCAGTGGCATGTTTGTTTCTTTAATGATTTCCTCCCCACTCCAGACAATCTTGAAAATCTCTCCAATGACTTAATTATTTTCAGCACAAGTTTTGTACTAAATACTTCTCCCAACAGTTTTATTCTATCCTAGATATAGCCCTGGTGGGAAGAGTTGTAAAATTTGATCTGCAATATTCCACTCCTCTATCTTTCTGTGTCTTGAGACCAACAAATTGGAAATGATTGCTAAAATCAAGACATGTAATCAGACAGCATAACATCTAATATAGTCCTTTGTCAGCTTGCCAGAAAGAGAATTTCAGTAAATGATATATTACACTATGAAAAAAAGTCTTTTAAACAAGCCTGTTAATGATGATAAATAAAGAACTTGTGCAGAACCAAGCAATTAGTCCCTTGGAAGCTTTCCATTGAAGTTACTATTAAGGTATTGAGAAATATAAATATATGCATAAACAAATCCTTTGTGAATACTCCGCTTTAGGTTACTGCATTTTCTTTCAAACCCTTCTGTGGATAACTTCTTACATATCATTTCTTAATCTCTAAAATATTGTCGTTATTCTAATATAGAAATAATCAACAGTCATTCATAGTGGCCAAAATCAGTTAAAGAACAAATATATCATGCGAGAATTTTAAATATTAAATCTTTAGTATTTTAAACCATTATTCATTAATACATAATTAATATTATTTTATTAA
>NW_009916889.1:0-38182 GCF_000696875.1 Nestor notabilis | reverse complement strand
CTCAAGCTGCACCAGGGCAGGTTCAGATGGATGTTAGGAATAGTTCCTTCACTGTATGGGAGCAGGCTGCCCAGAGCAGTGGTGGAATCACAGTTCAAAACTGTGTAGACGAGTCCCTCCGTGCCATGGGTTAGTGGTGGCCTTGGCAGCGCTGGGGTAAAGGTTGGACTTGATGATCTTAAAGGTCTTTTCCAACCTGGTTGTTTCTATGATTGTATGAAAAAGCAGATGAAGAGGGGAGGTTGCTTTCAGGGTATGCCTCAAGCAAAAAGGTCCTGCTCCACTGGGTGCTCTGCAGGCAAAATACAACATGTGGGATGGTAAAATCATACCTCGTAAGTTTATGTGACATTTAGGAACAGGTAGAAACTCTGCTTCATTTACAGGTGTTCTTCTAGCAGTACAACTCTTGGGAAGACCGCAGACAATTCAGAAGGTATGATGTCTTAATTACTTGTTCCTTGCATGTGTTTTTTTAAACACATGTGTGTTTGGAGGTAAGGAAGATACAAATGGAATGCCCTCTTTCCCCTTCTTGGATTTTCTTTCCCATTCTTCGTTGTGCAGAGATTTCCTGGCTTCACTTGATTACCCTCACCACCAATCAGCTCTCTGCTCCAGGAGCATGAACTTGATTTGTCCAGCTGCCATTTGAAATGGAATAAATTATAAAAAGGAGTTTTCCACCTTGATCCTGACAGTTTTCTTCATGTTCTTCCTTCTTCTCTGTACTCCTTAACTGTATTTGTGCTCTGAGTTTTGTGAGCAGAGTGAGCTGGGATGCTCAGAGCCATGCTGCACATGGGAACAGGCTTCTGCCAGGCACTAACAGCTTGTGGAACCATCAACTCAGAGGCAGTGGGAAAAGTGCCTCTGCAGACCCTGGCTCTGGGGGTTATAATCAGGAGGTCGCACATGAATGAATTTGCTGAGATGCTTTACTAACAACCTCTGGCTTGCTTATTTTGGTATTGTTGTGCTTCTTTTTTCCTCTTTGGGAAAACGTGGGAAAATTGATCCTTGGGGTGGAAGGACCTGAGCAGCTGGAGCAGAAACTCGAAAGGGCACTTTGCTGCAGTATTCAGCCACCTTTTTTATTACCATTGCAGTGAATCGTGGCCTGCATTAAACTGTGGTTTTAAACTCCTTGCTTAGTACTTTGAGCTGGATCAGCTTAAATTGATTTTCATGATTTTCTTTGGGCTCTGTGTCTAATAACAATTTGAATATTGTTTTTCGTAGTTGCACATGAAGAAATTGTGCTCCCCCGAAGGAAAACCTGGTGAGTGTTTACTGCTGGAATCTCTCTTGACCTGGCAGAAAACCATTGGTAGACAGCTAAATGTGGCCTGTCCAGCAGAGTTGAAGATGAAAATTCAGGTTGCTGTGTTCCTGAATCTAATGTCCCACTAGTGGCTTTCCCTGCTGAATGGGAGCTTTGGGAATATTCTTGAGTCTTACTCTCTGTGCAGAGTATGTACACTCCATTCCTGACCTTTAGGAACTGTTACAAGGACTGTGTTTTTAAGCACAGTTCTGTTGCTTTGTAAAAGATCCCATTTGCTAGAAATCTGTAACATCAGGTTCATTTGGCTGGCTGCATGTGGGTGTGTTTCAGTAAAATAGACGTGACCATTGATAGATGTCTGAATAAATCCAGATTATAAATGATGCAGCTGAATTAAAGCTGCTTTCTTGGAAGCACTTAAGGAGAACTAGCGTGACTGCAGCAAACGTTAAGTTTATAGCCAAATGGTTTCTGCATGTCAACCTAAAATAAGACCACCTTCACCTGAACACTCTCATGGGCCTTGCCTTTGCTTGAAACACAGCAAAGTCTTAAAGAGCCCTGCAAAATCCAGTTTTGTTTTGGGTTCTTTTTTCCCCTCCCAAGACTTGTCTTGGAGAGGGACTTGTTTATCCATCCCTCAGATAGGGGGCTCTGAGAGGAGCCAGAATTCCAGGGAATTCTTTCTGTGTCCCTTCCCAGTGTTCCTTTTTTAATTATTTATAAGGACAGGAGTGGTAGCAGGAGGCACACATCTTTTCTAGTTTTCATCAGTCTTTTCTTTTACCTGTTGTTGTTCCAGGAGTGAGACTATTTTAGTAGTTGTGTTTTCCTCCCTTTGCAAAAAGTGGTAATTTCTAAGTGCAGCAAAAACCTGTTTCCTAGAACTGAAAATCCTGAAAAGCACAAGGCCAGGATAAGCCTGTGCTTGCTCTACATGCAATATAATGCATAACATTGAAAGTCTGCAACTGAGTATTAATCAGAGCTCCTTTATGTTTAGGGATAAACTGGCAGTTCTTCAGACATTGGCTTCTACTGTGAAAAGGGTAAGTAGTTCCCTTGATCATGGAAGTAGGTCGGTTTGTCCATCCCAAGGGAAAGCCTTGCACTCGAGGGCTCTTAATTCTGCTTTGGCCATAAGTGAAAGGTGGGATCCAGGGATCCAAAATCCCTTTTTTACAGGGTTTCACTTGTGCTGAACACATTTTGCTGTGTCCTTAAAGCCTCATTTTAGTGCTAAGAGAGAGCTGCAGCTCCCAGTGAAAGCTGTAATACTTTGATATGGCTTCTGCTAACATCAGGAGCAAGTTCCTTTATCAATTCAGCTTCCCAATCCAGATTGCCTCTTCCTAATCTCAGTGCAGAAAGCAAGCCTTGCAAAGAGCAATGAGTGTCTACTCAACAGCTGTAAATGCTGTGATCCTTTAATCCTGTCTGTCTGGAATTCTGGAAGTTCAATCTATTCCTACAAGTCCCCTCATCTCCCCAGGACTGTTACACTTGGGTTTCTCCTTACTTTGCAGGGCATTTGCTGCTTGCCATGTTATAGTAAGGGCCCTTCTGTTGTTGCTGTGTTAGCCTGTGTATGTGGATAATGGAAATGCTTTTAAGCTATTTCCAAACAGATTAAACCCTTTTGAACTGGAGGAACTTCTGTTAAATGGGCATCAGGTGGTGATTATGATGGAAGTTCATGTGTCCTAAATTCCATGAGGCAGTGTGACATGACTACACCGTGCATGTATAATACATAACTAAACATTTCAATCCTTGGGTTCTGCTTTCTACAGGATCCTACTGCTGCTCATTATATGTTCCCAGATGACCCTTACCTTATGCCAAAAAATGCAGCCAGTTTTGTAAGTATTTCCCTTCAGATCTTTGATAGCTTCCCCCTTAATTCCCTTCATTTGGGCTTCAGCAGTTACCAAAGAAAATTAAGTCATCAGACTCCTTTTCTCCTCTGTATATTTCTGAATGCATGATGACTGGAGCATTCCTCTGCATGCTAAGAGAAATCCACTCTGCACACACAGAGTTCTCTCTTCTTCCTACCCCTGTAGGGACCTTCCAGTTGACACAGCTCTGTTAACATTCCTGCAAGTTAGTGGCTCATTTGCTGAGTTGTTCTGTTTCTCCATGTTCTGAGAACAGTGATTCTGTAGGTGAGACATTAAAACTGTGAATTTAATTACAGACTGTGAGTATGTGGTGCTCCAGGTGCTGGGATTTTGTGCTTATGGTTAAATTTGAATTAAATATGTGACTTAAAACACCCAAGATCACTTGTGTATGTTTTACTACATAGACTACATGCTGCTATTTTACTGTCCTGGCCAAGCCCCAGGAATTTTAGTTCTATCACAGAGCAGCTATTTGTTAACTTAGGCTTATGCAAATAGGAGCATTATGAAAGAGTCTTCCCCTGATGTTACCTTTGCCTAAGATTAAAGAGCATGAGAAAGCAGAAGTGGAAATGATGGCAAGAAGGAACTGCTGTGTGTGATGTTAATTGGAGTGTAGAGAGAAGACTGGGAGCTGAGATACATCATTGCAAATCAATGATGTGGCTTCAGTTCTTCTGCATATCAGGGGTGAAGCCACTGAGAAGCCTGCAGGCAGCAATCAAATGTGAAGAGTTTGAAAAGAAACAGGCTTTAGAACTTGAGGAAAAGAGGTAAATGGGAATCAGGTGATGCTCTTTGAAATGAAAGCCATTGAGAGAAATGTCCAAGTGCCATAACTCTAAAAACAGAGCTGCTTTTCAGCTTGAGGCAGTAGTGCACCATGTCACGTTTGGTGCAGAACTCTGTATCTTGACTAAGTAACAAGGAAGTAAATGACAACCTCATTAAAGAACAGGCATTCTTACCTTGGCATAAATACCAAGACAAATGTCTCTGTAACCTTGTCTCACGCCTGTTTTTACTAAGGGTTGCAAATGAAACAGGAATTCAGTTGGATCCTATCAGAATGCTCAGTGTTCTGGAAGATGTTCTAATGACGTGTTTCTTCCTCTTGTTCTCTCTCGTTCCTGTGCAGCGGCTGTTTGCGTTGTCGAAGGAGTCTGGGATAAATGCTGCGAAATTCATTATTAAGCAGTTTCCTCAGTATTTTGACAAGATATCTGTAGAGCCCGACGTACCAGTAAGCTTTTTGCTTTTAATTTTCATTGTGTCTGTGCTTTGTCAGGTAGTGAAATCAACTGTCTGCTTCAAAACTAATGTAAGAGGATTATTTTGTTAGCTGTTTTGCAGACAGCTGTGAAGGCAGTACTGTATTTCCATTGTGTTTGTGAAGTGAATGTTTTTCCTTAGGAATTCAATCTTGTATCAGGTTCTTTAGATAGAAGAAGAAATGTTGTTTAGATGTTTAGAGAAGAGAAGCTTCATGAAGACCTCAGAGCAGCTTCCAGTGTCTGAAGGGGGCTACAGAGATGCTGGAGAAGGACTCTTCATCAGGGACTGTAGTGACAGGACAAGGAGTGATGGGTTCAAACTGAAACAGGGGAAGTTCAGGTTGGGTACAAGGAAGAAGTTCTTTACTGTGAGGGTGCTGAGGCACTGGAACAGGCTGCCCAAAGAAGTGGTAAATGCTCCATCCCTGGCAATGTTCAAGGCCAGGTTGGACAGAGCCTTGGGTGACATGGTCTAGTGTGAGGTGTCCCTGCCCATGGCAGAGGGGTTGGAACTGGATGATCTTAAGGTCCTTTCCAGCCCAAACCATTCTATGTTGACTTCCTAGCATGGAAGTGAGAGATCAGGGCGTGTGCTCTTTCATCATCAAAAGGACTGCTGCTGTTGGGCTGCAAGGGTCATGAGATTATCAAAGCAGTGTTGTGGGTGAAAAGTAAGGATACTGAGCAGAAGTAAGGCCTTTGAGCAACCAGGGCAGTGGAAGGTGTCCCTACCCATGGCAGGGGGTTGGAACTAGGTGGTCTCTAATGTCCTATCCAACCCAAACCACTTCGTGGTTCTGTATGTGGTTAGTTTTTTTAGAGATGATTTAGAGAAGGTTTAAGCTCGTGTCTAACTTACACTCTTTGCTTTCAGTGCTTTATGCCTGAGATTCTGACACCTCAGATTGAAGGAGTGAGTGAGGAAGCTCTAAAAGAGCGTATCCACCTCAGAAGGGTGAAGGATTCTGTGGACCTGTTTGATCAGCTTGTACAAGCAGGTATGTGCTTACCTGCTAGATTCTGTGGTGGAGCTCTACTTAAATTGTGCCAAAAATATCTTAGTAGCTGGCACAGGCTATTGAGGCAGTTTCATGACTACTCTGCTGCCCTTCACAGCTGACTCTGGTCTGGTGGAGGGGTTCTCCAGAATCACTGGGCCCTCCTTATCTGCTACATGTCTGACATGTCACTTTGGTGATAAGGAGAACAAATGATTTCTGATCAAGAAGCAGATAATAGGGTGTGGAGTTTCATCCTTCTCTTCCAGAGCAAAAGAACTGTGATGCTGTGGAGCAGAGACTCTTATGGGCTGTGTCTGAGTGATAACCATTCAGCCTCCAAGGGCCCTTGTGCAGTAGCATGTTGGTTGCTATAAGCTGCATCTGTGCTGAGCACTTTGCTGCTGTGTTGGACTGGTGCAGCATAGCAGCTGAGTGCCTCTTCTGTGGACCTACCCTCAATAAATGAGTCTTTCTCAGTTCTTCCTTAATTTGGACCCTATCTCTGTTATGGTGAATGAGGAGAAGACAATAGAAAACCAACTGCCACCAGCCTCTGAAGGAGGAAGGCTTACTGGGAAGGCGAGACCTTCTCATATCTGCTACAAGGTGGAAAGGAGATGATTCGATCAAATAGCTCTTTATTTTGGTTGGTTTTAAATCTGTTTCATAGAGAATGGAACGCACAAAGTGGTCTTCACATCAGGGGTGTATCCTAGGAGTAGTTATGAAAAGCAGTGGAAATTTCAGATGCTCTGTTGGGCTTGTGCTGCTTTACAGTTTCAGCTGCCACTTCCCTCTCCCACTTGGTCAGGACAACTACTCTTTCAGTGACTTCAATCAAAAACCCAGTTACTCGAGTTCAGTGTTAAAGCTGTCTCCTGCTGTGAAAGGGTTTGTGGAAGTACTGGTGTCACACTTGCCTTTATGTTGAAAGAGAGCAAAGTGATGTAACTGGGTGTTCAAAAGTGTTCTGATATGACTGTAGAATGGTGTGTTCTTTAATTTCTCTGTGACTGTTTGCTCCTCATTTTCTACAGGTACTCCTGTATCTCTGGAGACCACAAACAGGCTTTTAGATTTGTTATGCTTCTATGGAGATGGAGAATCTGCACAGGAGAAAGAGGCAGAAGCAAAAAAGGAAGAAGCAAAAGAGGATTTGGAAGAAGCAAAAGAGGATTTGGAAGAAGCAGGGGTATAAAAACCCTGTTGATCTCCATTTCTTTATTTCTTTCATATGTAATGGGAGTGTATCAGGGTGATGTCTGTGATTACCTGCCTGGGAGATGGGGTAGATCAGATAAAGTCAACATTCCCAAGAGAAATAACAGCAGTTACAAAAATCCAGTGTCTGACCTAGTAGTAAAAGGAGTTTCCATAAAGATGAACTTAGTAACCAGAACCCTGTCTTGGTTTAGTTCTGCTGAACTTGCTTTTACAGTTGCCTGCAAAGAACACCTCTAGTGCAGCTCACAAGTTAATTTTCTTCCAGTCTGAACCACACTGATGAGATTTCAGTGAAGTTCAGGGCTCCTTGTGTAGTCTTAGAGCATCAGGTCACAGGGTACAGCAGTAGATACGTTGCACAATTCCTGTCCCTGGGAAGACTGTAGAGAGAGAAAGGGTTTTACAGAGTATTTGCTATAGTCTAGCGGTTCCCACCCACTCCGCAAATACATATAATTTACCTTGTTAGTATGTTTAATAACATAAATATTAATCTAGTTATTGCTTCCTGAGCATTATAATAGAAATCATTTTGATGTAACCCATTAAAACCAACCTTTGGCTGCATATAAATTGCTGATAAACCTCTGTGTTGTTCCCAAATCACGGCATTAGATACTGAATCATAACTTTGACCTTTGAGAAACTTATTTCTGCCAAAATCTCTCCAGATGAATGCTTCAGAGCAGAAGGCTCCAAAGAGACGATTCCAAAGAGGTTCACAGTCATCTGGCCCTCGATGGAGGTACAGAAAATATTGCCAGTATTCCTGTATTCAGTGGGTTGTGCACATGCACTGATACAAAACAGACTTCCAAGACTTCTAGCAGCCCATACTGATGGGTGATACTTGCTAAATACATCTCTAATCTTTTAAAGTATTGATGGAGATTGAATAAGTGATGGTAGAATAGCTCAAAGTATCACAAGTCATATATATGTATGTCAGCCCTTGGGTGTACAGCCCATTGCTTTGTGTTCTGCGTGTTGAATCCTTTTCCTAAGGGTATCTTCTGGTGAATTCTTTAACATTCAGCTTGTTCCTTGATTCTAGGGAGAACAACAACGCTGAAAGGATATTTAAGATAATGCCAGAGAGGAATGCACACTCCTATTGCACAATGATCCGTGGGATGGTGAAGGTAAAGTTATCCTTCAGCACTGGGAGGGCTTTTTTCAGCTTGTGGAATCTCACACAGTCACAGAGACTCAATTTTTGTTGTTTTTTTGCAGCATGGGGCTTTTCTTAAAGCTTATGACATGTACATAGACTTGCTGAATGAAAGACACAAGGGTAAGTGCCTCCTGCTTTTACTTTGTAGTCTTCTTAGTAGCAGAAACCTGTTGTTGGGTACATGAGTGTGTGTTTCATGGCAGTGATGATTGGCGCAGGGGTACGGACCTCAGCTGGATCATGGGAGCTGAATGCAAGCTGTTTGGTGCAGTGCAGTTGGCATGTGGCTGGCTCACTGGAACCAGGTTTGCATGAGACTTTGCCAAAGTCTGAGCCATGTCAGCACAAACTGTTCTCTGTAGAATGCAATTGTCAGTTAAAATGAATTACCTTACACTTTCCAGCTGATGTGCACACCTTCAACGCGCTGATTTCAGTAGTCCCACATCTAAAGGACAGGTTCTTGGAAAGATGGGAGTTAGCCAAGGTAAGGCAGTAGAGCAAAAGAGGGGGGGAAGGAGTAAGAGTGTAGGGGCTGGGTCTGCATTACCAGTAGAATTTTGCAGTTGTTAGAAGACTAAAAACGAGAGCTTTGTACAAAGATGCTAATATCTGCTGCAAATGAAGTCCACTGGTTTAAACGTAGGAACTAGCTATTGAGGAGTGGAAAACATACAAAGTCCAACCTTGCCCTTGCAGAATGAGAACATTGCCTTTTGAGAACATTCCTGGACAGAAAGGAATGGGGAAATTATACTGGGAGATGAAACCAAACCAACCATTTTAGATAAAACCTCTTTGAATTGTAATTCATGGGGTGGGATGGAAATGGAATTTTGAGGGGTGACATGAGAGGCTCCAGTTTTTAATGCCATAACATCAGTAAGGAAAAATAGTTTGTAAATTAAAGAATTTCCTTGATGAGACACAATTCTCCAAGGTCTGATCTGATGTAATTTTGTAGTCTTGGGTTTTTATTAAACTAATTAAAAATCAGATGGTATTCCCTTAATAAATGATCACTTGAGGTGGAGTCATTCACTTGAAGGGGATGAGAAGGATTAGCTTGAGGAAATGAGTGTATACACCTACCTGACAGCTGAACTGTGATCTATAACATGCAAAGCACTAAGAATTTGGGGATTCTTCTTTAAGGACTTCCTAAATCACATGGCTCAACAGGAAGTGCAACCAAATCTGCTAACTTTTAATGCTTTACTGAAGACTCTGAGAAGATGTGGTGGTATAGGCAGAAGTATGTCGTTACTGGTAATAAAGGAAATGGAAGCACTTGATATAGGTAAGAGAACCAGAATGGTTATTATATTCCAATGCCACCTCCACAATAGTTGATACAAGAGTCGCAGTGATTCCTAGTTGCAGGGAGGAAGTCCAGGGCATGTGGAAAAGGCATTTCTCCTGGTGTTCTCAACTTCACTATTTGTTTCCTTCTGCAAGAGAACTGAGAAATAAAGAGAAGTTCTAAGCTGGGGCCACTCAGCGAGCCAGTACCTGTGGATTTCAAACTGAATCATCATCTTCAGTCTTTGTTGATTAATAATTGCAACACAGTGGGTGTACTTAGCCCATTAGGTCAAATAAAGAAGCATTTTGGTGCTGTAGGTTTTAAGTTAGGGGCATGTTTATCATTAGATTTTTACTTGTATTTACCTTTAGCTGCTTAAGGTGTGTGTATGCAGTGGGGGAATGTGTTCTAGCCCACAGGCTCTTTCTCAACTGGGTCCTTACTGTAGTACTGTAGAAATTAGAGTAGTTGTATGCATGCTGCTCAGGCATAAAGCTTAGCCAAGAATGTTGAAGTAACTTCAGTGTTTTTGCTTTCCAGAGCCTAGCCTTGCCACATATGAGCATCTTCTCTTCATGTTTTATAGAGGCGGTACGTGCAACGTCACCTTTTTCATGAACATGTCCTGTTTAACATCTGCTTTAAGTGCTTTCCAAATGTGATGGGTGAAGGCAGTTGATTTACAGGTGAAAAGACAACCTCCTGTGTAGGCAGTCCTAGTGTTACCTCTGCAGTCTGATTCTGCAGAGGATGATAACCTCTTACAGGGTGGGAAGAGTTCTTGTGTTCTGAGAACAGCCAGAGCTGGAAAGAAAGCCCATTTCCTTTCCCTTTGTGGCTACAAGTTGCTGAAGCTAAAGTGCAGATGCTACTGAGTCTCTGAGGAGGCTGGATCTGACTACAGCACGTGTGATTTGATGCCCTGTTGTGCTGTGGAAGTCTGGCAATAGCAGAGCAAATTTCAGAGCAAATAAAATTGCAGCTGGTGTGGAGCACCATGAGAATAATGATGCTTGTTTGAAGCGATGTTGCTTGTTTCCATTCCCATATTGTATTTGCAGGCTGCTGCTCTCATTAGTGAAGTGTCTGGCACGACTGAGATGTGATTTTGCTTGTCTCTTGTCCCACAGTTGAACTTCACCCATCGGGTATCATCTCTGAGGTGCTAGATGATGTTGAAAAGAGGAGCTTCACTCCCCAGGACCCTGATGACGGTAGGGACTTCAATATATCTCACAATCTGCATTCATTAAGCTTGGGTTAAGTTAATTTATTACATCTTGCAAGGGAAAGGGAGGTGTATTGTATCTAATGGCTTTAAGTAAATTGCCCCCATTTTGCTACCCACAGGCAGCCGTTGTTTCAGTCTCTGACAGCATCCAGTGCCCTTACGTTTCCTTCAGAAAACCACAAAAGCCTAAATTCTCACCACACAAATGAAATGAGGTACTGAGCAGATAGTTTCTGTTCTTCCTCCTGCTGCGGTTTTCTTTGCCTCCCTCAAGCAGCATCAGTCTCTGTGCTGCTTTGAAATGTCACTTACAGAAACCAGAGTCAAAGTGTCATGAAATGGGAAAGAGACATTTTCAGGGGGCAGTTCTTGGGCAGCTCTGGGGTGTACTAGAGAGGTGGGTAACCTGCCATGAGCAGCACATGCTCTCTTCCCCTGGAGTAAATAGAGAAGGTAAGTGATGTGGCTGCCTTTTTTGTTGCCTCTAAGGCAAATAATGCAGTCTTGCATCAAACAGGAGAACATAGCTTTTGTAAACCTAAAGTCAAACCGATCTGCTTAAATCTGTTTCCAAAAGCATGGCAGTATAGTTGCCTTACAACACTGACTAGTCCTTTCCAACCCTAACTATTCTATGATAAAACTCAAGCCACACCAGAGTCTTTACATATAAAGTCTTTATCAAACAGATACAAATTTCTAATTGAACATATCTCCTGTGTCCTGTTGGAGGCTGGGTTAATGAGCTGCTGTTTGTGTCATTCAGAGTTTGAAGCTCACAGATGCCATTTTCTCTCTTTCAGCCAACTTTTTTATGACTGCAATGCAAGCGGTAAGTGCCTCATCCTTGTAGTCAGAATTCCTTTGAGCCCTCCACCTAAGAATTGCCTGTGAGTTTTCCAGCTTGTCCTACAAGATTTAGCTCCCAATATCTCCCTTTTTCACCTGTGTTCATCCCCTCCTCTAACTTACCTCCATGATTCTGCAGTTCTTTGCTTGATACCTGCTAAACTGGTAACTTGCATGCCTGTGAGATGCATCTCTTGCTAGAGATGGCTACGTAAGTCTCTGTCCACTGTGCCCTACCTCCTGTTTCTAGTGACACTGCAGCAGCTGGACAGTCTCAGCACCAGAAGGTGTCATCTTAGGTTAGAAAGCTCTTGTCCACTGGGAGAGCCACACATTTGTCTCAATTAAACAGAATCCCTGGGCAATGAATTGCATCCTGTTAGAAACGTTTGCTCTCAGCTCATTACTCTTCATACGTCATGAGTCTAAGAGGGCTGTATTAAGTGCTGGATTTGTAGCCAAAATGAAACTGTTTCATTACAGTGCTGTGATCTAAAGGACATCAAGCTTGCCTACCGGTTAAATAAGGCCATGGAGAAGGGAGACAACTGGAAATTCTTGAGCATGGATCGGTTAAATATCTACTGGTGAGTGCAGTGCAGCTGATATTGAGAGGCTTGTGCAGTGGTGTCAGTTTGAATACAAACCAGGATTCAAACATTGCAGAGGATGCTTTGCTGCTGGTTTGGGTTGGAAGGGACCTTAAAGCTCATCCAGCTCCAACCCTCTGCCACGGGCAGGGACACCTTCCACTAGAGCAGGTTGCTCCAAGCCCCTGTGTCCAACCTGGCCTTGGATGAAAAATAATTATCATCAAAATGAGATGCAGTTTCGGAGGTGGGATGATCCAGATGGTTGCACCTTATTTAGCCTGTAAATAAACCAAGGGAAATGAATGGAAATTGAATTCCTTGGTGTATGGACATTGGCTTTAGGTCCCAGGTGCATATTGAGAACTTGCGCAAGTAACAAGGTTAATTTAGTTCACTTCTTCAAGTGTTTCTTAACCAGAGGTTGCCTTTGAGACAGATCCAGGTGCCTCTAAGCTGGCATCATGCAGGGAGATTGCATTTCTTGTGATTTTAAAGTGCAGTGCTCTAACTTGTGATTAATTCTGCCAATTGCCTTGTGTCAGTTCTCTCATAACATTGGTACTGCTTGTTTAATTGTATGGAGTGTTGCAATGGAACATCATCATTTGCTGGTGCTTCTGTATGGTTTGGTTGATCTAATCCTTACTGAATCGGAACATTTCTCCCCTCCACTAGGTCAAAATTCTTCTCCTTGTTGTGTATGATGGAACAAATTGATGTGGTGTTGAAATGGTACAAAGAAATGTCCTGCTCGGTAAGTGTGTGGTAGGGTAAGCTTCAGAGCTCTGGTGTGGAGAAACAGAACACTTACAGCTTACTGAAACGATCCTCTTGCTTCATCAGCTTTTCTATCCAACTCCTAAAAATATGTTGGATCTCCTTCAAGCACTGGATGCAGCCAACCACTTGGAAAGGATCCCTTCAGTCTGGGAAGGTTAGTGATAGCCACGTGGCTATGGAGGCAACATAAAGTCAGGAGCTTTTATCTGCAAGTGGGAGGTAGTTGGGGAACTTCCCACTGCTCAGAATAGCCAGAATCAGGTGCTTGAGGGATGTTATTCCTTCGTGCAGTGGTGGGGCTGTTGTGTTAGAGAAAGGCAGAACCCGTGTTTGGGGCTGCACAGACTATCAGTGAGGCTGAGTCTTAGTACAGTATCAGTGTCTTGGAAAACTGAATGCTTCCCAGAGAGCAGCACCTTAACCAACAGCCCAGGGTTAACTCATTTAAACTATTTACCTGTGCTTTGCCCCTTAAGAAGAGGAGACAAGAAATGCAGATACAGGCTTTAGCACACAGAAAACACCTTACTGTCACCCAGAGGGGACAGACAGGTTCTTTTAGGGATCCTGGGCAGAATGGTGACAGCACTAATTTGTAGTTACAATTAAAGCTTGATTTTCTTAACAGGATTTATATGATGAGCATAGAATTTATAAGTAGAATAGCACAGAATTTCTGTAGGTGGAAGCAGAGTAATACAATTTTATAAGTAGCAGAATTTTACAGCACCACTTCGCTTATGGCTTCTGATCATCTGGACCCTCTGCAGATGGGGTCAAATCTGAGTACTTGGTTTGCTCTATAAAAGAATATGAGTCACCACTTGGTCCTCAGAGGAAGCAGATGGTGCTGGAGGTGTCATGGGTCTCACTATCCAGCAGCAGTTCAGGTCCATGTTCCCACTGTAACTGCTTGGTGTTATTGACAGTGCTCTGTGTGCTCTTACCTTCCCTGTTCTGTGCCATGGGTGTCACCACCATTGGGCTGGCTGGGTGCTGGACATCTTGAAGGCTGTTGGCAAGGGGAGCAGTCAGCCTGGCACCCAGGAATCTGCAGGCTGGCGGGAAGGGGGAGAAGAAATCCTTTTGGTTCATGTACTTAGTGCCTAGGACCTTCAGGGCCTGATAATGAGGGGAAAGGGAGCTAGTAGAGGACCTGCTCAGTCACAGAGAGTGCCTTACAAAATGGTCTTCCATTCACTGAGCATATTGCCTGGAGTTGGGAGCAGAGGTACCAGCCACACATACTGACTGCTGCCTTTCTCTAACAGATGTGAAACAGATGGGGCTTAATAGGAGACCAGAACTATTGGAAGAGATCTTGTCGTTGATGAGCAGGGATCAGCACCCTGATGAGGTAAGGAAGCTGTCATTGTTTAACCCCATAAACAGCAAAGCACCACACAGCTGCGTGTTCCCTCCACCCCAGTGGGATGGTGGGGAGAATCAGAAGGGTAAAAGTGCCAAAAACTCCTGGGTTGGGATAAAAACAGCTTGATGGGTAAAGCAAAAACTGTCTGAGCAAGCAAAGCAGAACAAGGGATTCATTCACGATTCCCCACGGGCAGGCAGGAGTTCAGCCATGCCCAGGACAGCAGGGCTGCAAAACACATAATGGTTACTCAAGAAGACAAATGCCATCACTGCAAATACCCCCACACACACACTTTCTTCTTCTTCCTCGAGCTTTACATGCTGAGCATGATCTCGTATGGTCTGGAATATCCTTTGGGTCATCTGTCCTGGCTGTGTCCCCCCCCAACTCCTTGTGCACCCCCAGCCTGCTCACTGGTGGGTTGAGGAGCAGGAAAGGCCTTAGCTCTGTGTAAGCACTGCTCAGAACCACAGCATCTCTGTTACCAACACTGATTTCAGCACATCTCCAAAACACAGCCCTCTACTAGCTAATATGAAGAAAGTTAACTATCATCTCAGCCAAACCCAGTACAGAGGCTCTGTGAAAAGAGCTGAGGTGTCTCCCCATTTCTGTGTGTAGCATATAGACTGTATTTAAGTGCTGGTTTATTCCCCTTGGTCAGTCTTAGAGGTCCAGTTCCAGTGCATATGCTAGTACAGATTTCCAAATCTATGTGAGCTTATCCAGGCCTGCTAAGTCCTTTGAATTGTCTTCAACTTCCAGAGAAACCTCAACACAGAAGAGGATCACATCCTTACCAGGGTTTGGAAGAGTTATCCAGCCCAGCCAGCCACATCCTTGTGGAAGCACGTGGCAAATTCAGGGATTTTTGCCAAAGATGTTGCAGTAACTGGTTTCTCAAGCTGAGGAGGGTTAAAGGCTTGTGTGTACTGCAGAGCTCTCAAGTACCTACTAAGCCATCTTGGAGCTGGCCTGGTGGGGACAACTGTGCTGACAGAAGTGAGAGATCTTTGTGAGGAATAACCTTCGTTAATGCACACATCTAAAGCACAGACCTGGAGGAGGAATTAATACTGAAGGGGATATGTTAATTCTAGAGGGTTTGGGATTAATGGCACAATCCTTCCACAGATCCAGCAGGCGTTTGCCAAGTGTGCTGAAGACATCAAAGCTGTGCACGAGCAGGGTGGGAGGGAGCAGGTCCCGCTGCAGTGGACGGGCAGCACGCTGGGCTGCATCGCTCTCCTGTTTGCCAGGGCTGGCAGGACCCAGGATGCTTGGTACGTGTGAGCTCTTGGTTGCTGACCCTGCAACTCAAAGCTTAATCACAAAAATCAATGTGAGTGCTGGTGCAGGCAAAGGGAGGGCATAAATCCTGCTGGGAATGTGAGGGGGGAGGTCCTTAATTTTATTGTTCATTCTTGGCACCAGGTTAAAGTTGTCTTAATAGTGGGTTAGAAGCTAGTGCAGCAGCTGGCTTAGAGCATCTTGCAGCTGCTTGTGGCAAGGTGGGGTTTATCACTTCACTGAGCACTGCTGCCTGCCTGCAGCTTCCCATTTGATGAGTTCCAGAACTCTGTGAAAATCAAACTGCTCAAGAGGTTAATTTAGAGTTTAATTAAACCTTTAATTAGAATGAACCCTACTTAAAACTCTGAAGAGGATATATTTAGAACTAGAATTTGCTGTCCTGCCTGCTCTCAACTTGAAATGATGGATAAAAATAGCTGGCTTCCAATTTGAATGTTCTGAGCTATTTTCTGTTAAACACAGATGTTCTCTTTGCCCTGATTCATCTGAAACAAAGGCTTGGCAAGTACCCTTCTAGAAAGACATCATACTTTCAAGTAGGTTTCCCACCAGCAAGCTCTTTGTTTCTCTGTGCTAGTTACTCTGTGTTGAAGCCATCAATGCACACACTGCATCTGTGAGAACACGGCATGGGATCTGTTTCAGATCCATGGGGAAGATTGTTCCATGAAATTGAGCCTGCCTGTGTTTCAACAGGGGCTTGTCTTATCCAGGAGATCCACTATCTGTCTCTTCCTGTTCCTGTGGTGTGTATGGTTTTTTTAATGACTATTTTGGTTTCTTTTGAACAGGAACATGATGGAGCGTTTCCAGCAAATCAATAGGATTCCTACGTAAGTACTTTTAGGTTCTGACTTCAGGTAGAGGCTGAGATCTTGCATTTGTGTTACAGAATCATATCATAGTTGGGGTTAAAAGCTTTCTGCTGGGATAGGAGTTCCCAAGTGCACACATTGGTACAGGGGGAAGGCTGAGGTGAAATTCCTGCAGGAGCAGAATTGGGCTGGTGGAGTGATGTGAGGATCTGTCACCTCTCCCTCTAAAGCAGGAGATCCCTGCTGTAAGTGAAGGGCCACCTCACTCTTTGCCTTTGCTTTTGCAGTGATCAGGTGCTGGATGGGTTCTGGAGCTGTGCTAAACAAAACAACTGCCCAGATGAGGCGATTAAGCTGGTAAAGCTGGCAGCATCCCTCGGCCTTCCTGCATCTCACAGGCTTAAAAGCAGAACGGAGAAAGAATTTGAACTCTCTGAAAAGCAGAAGTAAGTCTAAATACTTCATATTACTGCTGAAGGGGTATAGGAGGGTGCTGGAAGGGTTAATTCCTCTGGAATGGTGGCAGAGAAATGGCTTCAGAATGATGTGCCTGTGTGTGGGCTCTGGTTGATTCACACTCCTAAAATGGCCCTTGTTTTTGATTCCACGCTATCCATCCCATCTAGGAGGAATGGGGTTAGCTTTATCCACCACTCACATCTTTCTTTCCCAGAGTCTTTTCCTAACTGGGTCTGGCCACCTAAAAGAAACTGATTGGAGAGTAGTAAAAGCAGGGAATGGGCACAGGATGGGCCTGCACGTGGCTCACAGGTTCTGAGGCCCGTGGTTAATCTTAGTACATCTCACCAGGCATCACTGTTCATTGCTGACCTGCTGCAGCCAAGCTCAGTTGCTGAGTTTAACCTTGAGGGACCACAGTTTGGAACCAGTGGTCTGGTCCAAGGGAATGAATACGTAGCAGTCCAGCACCCTTGACCACTTCTGGGTAACTGAAGTGGCTTTTCCAAAGGGAGTGGGTGTGCTTCCACCAAATGCTGGGTGGACGTTGAGGATAATGGCATCAGGCAGCCCATAATGTTCTCTTTGGAGGGGGTTTACCCTGTGTTTTAGATCGGTCTTTTCAAGCAGAAGTCACAGCAGGACACTGATCACTGAACTGTTTACACATGCAGGGAGACATTGGAGAGCATCCAGTCGGACAGCGACAGTGACAGTGACCGTGAGTAGTTGTGCCTCTTGCCTTCCTCAGTGGAAAACTGGGAGCAGCTGCTGCCTGGATGCCAGGAGGCTTCTGTGAGAACTGAAATGACTGAGAGGACAGCATCTGGGAGGTGCTGCAGCACTGCTGAGCGCTCCAGAGCATTCCCATACCAGACCTGCTTGGCAAGAGCATGTTGTCCTCATTGGAGCAAGCTGGAGTGGGTCCCGTTTAATCTTCTTGGTGACTTCAAACACCGCGTGGGCTCCACCAGCACAGTCTCTTCCACACCACTACCTGCACAAGCAGGCTCCTGCTGGGCAGCCATGACCTGCTTCAGCATGGCTGAGGTACAGGAAGGCTGCAGTGAGGAGTGCACGTCCTGGGGCTGCTCAGCACTGACAAGACATCGACAGCTTGAGCCACTTCTCTTGCTTCTCCTGGGACTTAAACTTGTGCAAGATTTAATTCCTTCCCAGCCAACTTCACTGAACCACTTAAACATGAGGTTCACTCATTGCCCACGGTGGTCTTCCTCATCTTTTTGGGTGTTCTGGGATAGGCTTTGGGCTGTTAAGGATGTTAAAGCTACAGTCTGTACAGCTGGAGGTTGTGTGTAATAAATGGCTAACAGGAAGCTGGCTGCATCCTGGTACTCCCTGAGCAAACACTGCTGGTTCCAAAGTGTTGCTGCTCTGTGAGAGGGTAAGTGAAGTGCATGCAGAGCACAGCAGTAAAGCTACTGAGGTGGCTTTGTGGTGTTTGTTCTCTGCCTTGGAGGTGACTGGTGCTCACAGCACTGTGCTGCTGTTCTCACCTTGCAGAGGAAGCTGGAGTGGGTTTTGAGGTGGTGTCTTCAACAGGCGAAGAAGGTGTCATTCCTGAGAGAATTAAACCATGATCTAGTGAAAAGTAGGGTTGCTTCTCCTGGTGAAGAAAATGATGGATGATGCTGCAGGACAAAAGTGCTTCAGCAGTGGGAAGCAACATCAGGGTACGGCAGGAATAACTTGACACAACAGCTGCTGGAGGTAGGATAAAGCACAGCTGGAAGGGTTCCTCGTGGTACAGGAGCAGAGGGGCAGTAACTGCTGCTTGAAGGCAAGGTTTGCTCCAAAAGGCAGACATGCCTGTGCAAGGATGTTGGGCTGTAGCAAAGAGAAAGGGCTCTCGGGGTGAGATGCTCTGTACTATTCTTGTACCACCAGTTTAAAACTGGATCAGCAAGTGGACAAAGCCCCAGTTGCTGATTTCAGCAAGTGGGTTTGATCAGTGTTTCTTCACTGATAAGGTAAAAAGGGGGGTTTTTACAGCTGTACAAATGAATGAATAGCCACATCACTCGGATCAGGAAGTTCTTGTTCCTTTCCAATGAGCAAACGAGAGGTAAGTTTTAACTTGTCCAGGCCATGGAGGGAGGCTGCTTTTCATAGAATCCCAGATTGGTTTGGGTTGGAAGGGAGCTTTAAAGCTCATCCAGCTCCAACCCCCTGCCACGGGCAGGGACACCTTCCACTAGAGCAGGTTGCTCCAAGCCCCTGTGTCCAACCTGGCCTTGAACACTGCCAGGGATGGGGCAGTCACAGCTTCTCTGGGCACCCTGTGCCAGCGCCTCAGCACCCTCACGGGGAATTTTCTTCCTAACATCCAGTCTAACTCTCCCCTGTGGCAGGTTAAAGCCATTCCCCCTTGTCTTGTCCCTACAAACCCTGTCAAAAGTCCCTTTGCAGGTTTCTTCTAGGCCCCTACAGGCACTGAAAGACTGTATCTGACATTGACACAGGAGACTGAACAGCAGGAGAAAGTCGCTGAAGTCTGGTTTTATTGAGCTGACAAAGTGGCAAATGGTTAATGGCAGGTTACAAACATGAGATTTTGGTTGACCACAAGCCTGCTTGGTAAGATGGGGGAGAAACAAAACTCTAACACCAGTTGTAGAGAAGCTTCCTGAAGCTGGTTGTCAGGATAACTCCAAACCGAGAAAAATACAACAGGTTGTGAAGTTAAATACAGTGCAAGGAAAGGAACCTGTACCCGTGCTTTGATTTCACCCCTGCAGCCCCTTCCAGCAGTTTGCTTTGCAACCCTCAGGAGATGATGGCATTTCCTCCCGGCACATTCCGTCACTGAACCACCTCCAACGCCACAATCCTGCCTCACTGCACCTGAGTTGTTCCCAGCCCCACAGCGCTGGCGTACGCCGTCAAGATCTCCACGATCTGTTTTGTTTCCAGGGTCATGCGAGCCTCGGTGAGCCAGTCGTGGGCCACCCTCCTGGACTCCCCTCTCAACTGGTTGACAAACTTGGCCGCCAGCTCCAGGTCTCCGTGTTCGATGCAGTAGGAAGCATAAGAAAGTAACTTGAAGGTGTCGAGGTCGTCGGGGCTGAGCTCTGCAGGCGGCTTCAGCTGCTGAGGGTGAAACACAAGCAGGGACTGAAGGTAGGACAGGAAGTACTGGTACAAGCTGTTTCTGGTCTCATCGATCATAGCCACCCTTTTGGCCAGTTTTTGGACCGTGTAGAAGCGCGCTCTGAGGGCCTCTTCGCTGTAGACTCCCCGCTTGAGGGACTCCTCCGGGAGAGTTGCTGTTAAGGCTTCGGTGAACGCGTTGTCAGCACAACTGGCTTTGATGGCCTTCACTGCACTCTCCAGGGGTTCCGTGGGACTGTCCCCAGAAGCTGTTTTCATGCAGTATTTGAGTGCTTCGACAGAAAGCCACAGCTGATGGGCCTTCCTGGCTTCCTCCTCTGCCACTGCGTGACCTGCAACATAAGCCAAGAAGGGGACGCTCAGTTGGGTGCACACAGAGGGGAAGTTCTGAACGTAAGCAGCAAAAGCCATCCCTCTAAACACACTGCTCTGACAAGCAGCCATCCCCTCAGCAGTTGATTTAAATCTGCTCCATAATTCAGGATCAGAATAAGACAGCAGCTTTCTGGACTCGCTCAGCAGTGTGGCAAACACAAGACCACAAGCTACATGCTGAAGCCTGGGTTTAGGCGCCCAGGTTTGGGTAACACTACTTTAGTCCTTAAAGAAAGGTGATTTCAGTGCTCACTCTCGACTGCTTGCTCAATTCCCTTCAGCCTGGCGAAGGCAGTGTTGATGTCCATGGTGAAGTTGTCGAGCTGCTCCTGATTAAGGCGTCTGAACTGTATTTCTTGTTCACTGAGTTTCTCTGCTAAGTTCTGAAACAGAGCGAGACACCTAGATCAGACCACTAAGTTATACAGGCACCTTATTTTTAAGGTATGTTTCCATAAATCTCTTGTTCTTGTGAGGAACAATGCATTTAGTAAATAAAAGAGACCAGAGAAAAGCCTTATTAGGGTGAATTTAATAGTTACTGCACTTGGAACTATCAAAAGTTTATCATCTGTAGTAAAAGCTTTAAAGACCTTGTCAAGCGTCCGTCTCCAGCTTTCATGTAGGCTCCTTTAGGTATATAAGGAATATTCTCCTGATTTCTTTGGGGACTTCTCCCCTTACCTGCTCAAATTCCACCTTTAGATCCTGCTCCTGGATCTTAAGAATGTCCCTGATGTGGTCGGTGTGGGCAGCCGCCTGCCGCCGCAGCTGCGTCCGCATTTCGCCCTCCATCACCTCACGGACTTCTTCAATCTGTGCACGCAAGAGGTTGTTACTGCACCACTGCCTTTCAACTGCTTGTCCCAGGTTGTGATTCTGCCCCACCTCAGTGATTATCCAGAGTATTTTACAGAAGTGGCATTGACAGAGCCCACGTTTCATCTCAAAAAGCTGCTGAGGTCCAGTTTATAGCTGAGCCTTTTCCTGTTCAAGAACAGCTTCACAAGCCACTATCGCCAGTAACTGGTGATTACTCGCCAGGCACTTAGTGCAGTTTACACAAAGAAAGGTTTACTTCATGCTGTCTGTATTTATCACAGACTGGTTTGGGTTGGAAGGGACCTTAAAGCTCATCCAGTTTCAAGCCCCTGCCACGGGCAGGGACACCTTCCACTAGAGCAGGTTGCTCCAAGCCCCTGTGTCCAACCTGGCCTTGAACACTGCCAGGGATGGGGCAGCCACAGCTCCTCTGGGCACCCTGTGCCAGCGCCTCAGCACCCTCACAGGGAAGAACTTTTTCCTAAGATCTAATCTACATCTCCCCTGTCAGTGTAAACCCATTCCCCTTTTCTTATCCTCACACACCCTTGTCAAAAGTCCACCTCCAACCTTTTTGCAGGCCCCCTTTAGGCACTGGAAGCTGCTCTAAGGTCTTCCTGGAGCCTTTTCTTCTCCAGGCTGAACAAGCCCAGCTCACTCCTTTTTACCATTCCAACTTCACAGAAGGTTCCTTGCTCAGCCTCTCCTTTCCATGCTTAGCTTGGGGACCAACCCCATCTAAAGTGTCCCATCACTCAGAACATCCCAGCTGCTCTTCCATGCACTCCCTCCGACTCTTCCATGTCCTTTTCAAGCCAGAGACTCAACCACGCACGTTACACACCACTTTACCTTCTTCTCCTGTTCCAATTCAATCTCACTTTTGTGATGCTTCAGTGCTTTGGCCACAGCTGCCTCAAATGCTTTTTTATCTTCAAGTTTCTGCTTCTCCAGGGCCAGCTCGATGTGCTGCTGCTCCCGCACCCGCTGCTCCGCCAGCTGCTTGTTCAACTGGTCGATGCGGCGATGGGCATGTGCAATGAGAGAGTTCAAGTCGTCTGTTGATAACTGGTCAGCTAAAGGACACACAGGGCGTTAGGGAGGTCTGCAGGGAAGTGGCTGTGCTGATGCATTGCCCACCTCCCCCCTCCAGCACTCTGAGGCTCCGTGGGCTTGGTCAGTGAGTATGTTTTACGGGGAGTCTCTGAGCGCTTCAAGACCAAACTTGTGCTAATGCCCACCCAGCACCACTGTGAACCCACCTACAGGGAAGGGCTTTCAATCTAGGAGAGAAATCCCAGGCTGGTTTGTGTTGAAGGGAGCTTAAAGCTCATCCAGTCCCAACCCCCTGCCACGGGCAGGGACACCTTCCACTAGAGCAGGTTGCTCCAAGCCCCTGTGTCCAACCTGCCCTTGAACACTGCCAGGGATGGGGCAGCCACAGCTTCTCTGGGCACCCTGTGCCAGCACCTCAGCACCCTCACAGGGAAGAGCTTCTGCCCAAGAGCTCATCTCAATCTCCCCTCTGGCAGGTTAAAGCCATTCCCTTTGTCCTGTCCCTACAGGCCCTTGTCCAAAGCCCCTCTCCAGATTTCCTGGAGCCCCTTTAGGCACTGGAGCTGCTCTAAGGTCTCCCCTTAAGGAGCCTTCTCTTCTCCAGGCTGAACCAGCCCAGCTCTCTCAGCCTGGCTCCATAACATTGAGCACTGATAGCTCCAGCTTGGTCCAATTTTAAGAGATTTGATTCTGAAAACACTGAATTCATTGTGAGAGACAGCCAGAATTACATTTTCTCTTCAAGAGTAGTCCAGACCAGCAGTTCCCAATCGCATTTCTTACCCCAATCTGTGCTTTCCAGGTTTGGCTACTCAAAGAGCTGTGGGGGTCACAACCACACTGTGTCTATTAGGAAGTTTGCTATTTTGCTGCTGAGAGAGGAAGAGGACACAGGCTACACCTGCAGCACCTCATGACCTGAGATTTGGTGACCTGAGAATGGTCCAGGCTCTGTAAAATGCTGCAGCTCACTTTGCACTGGCTGCCAGTCCCTGGTTTTCCATACAGGACTACTGAGGAATGCCTTCCTGCAGGGTCTGAAGCATGTGAAATTCCATAGTCCTTCAGCCACCCTGCTGCTGAGTGCTGGGAAAGGACTGGCCCAGGAGGGCTCAGTGCAGTGGTGCTCAGCAGGGAAGCTGAGCAGCAGCACTGAGCTCAGTGCTGAACCTACACTGTTACAACAGGGTTTTACTGCACTCCATATTTCAATTACATTTCCTTGATTAAAAGAATATAAATAATAAAGCTCAGAATCACAGACTTAATCAACATTTCTAAAACCAGTCGTGAAGATGAAACCTGGAGGATTAAGGCAACTTCAAATTGAACTAATCTGGGTTTAGTGGCCCAGCTCAGAGCAGCCCTAGTACTGAGGAGGTGTTGGCAGGGTTGGCAAGAGCTGCACTATCCAGCACCTCGCCCATGAGGACTGCTGGAGGTGGGCCTCCTTCAGGACAAACAGCACCACAATATCAACTTGGATTGGTCATCAAAGCGTTTGTTTCACATTGGAATCTCATCAGCAGCGACTGGCTTAAATGTAAAGTCATGTATCACACAGACATGAAAAGGGACAAAGAGAAGAGTTGACACGCACAAGACAGAACAAGTTAACTCACCTAAGTCAGTTATCTCTGCAACAGAAAGAGGAGAGGTTGGAAAAGTTAATGCCCATTCACTACAAGTAGTCAGTCATGCAGAAGTAAAAAGAGGAATCTAAGAGCTTATCATCTATGGTGACTTAAACAGGAGTTTAAGTCTTTAGGAACTCAGGAAAAACAGTATAAAAGTCTCTCTATTGCAGGCAAGATGCAGCCCAAAACATCCCCACCACCAAAATACCCTTTGGAAACCCACAGATTGATGTTTAACCAAAGCAAACATGCACAAAGTAATGGTGCCATCAGAGACTTACTTAACCCCTTCCAGCCAGGCTTGACATCGGGGGTGATGCTGTCAAGCTCTCGCTGAAACTCTTCTCTAGCTGTAGTCACAAGCTCATGATATTGAGCTACAATCTTGGCCTCAGATTGTGCTGCCTGAACCTGTAACAAACCCACATGAGAGAGAGGGGTTTAGTATTGAAAAGGGAAGCCTCCAGAATTTAAAGCCAGGCCCTGAGTTAATAGGTGATGCCATTTACCCACCAAATCATTAGCACACATTGCTCCTGCTCCTCCCTAACCTCACACTAAATTCCCCTTGGAATCAAACAGGAAGAATTACAATTGCCCACAGAAAGGACTGACTCCAATCAAGCTGCCTGGAGACATTTTCAGGACGGAGTTCAAGATCTCACAAAGATCTTTTCATGGCTGATTACTGGTAGAACAATCAGCTCTAAAACAGCACATAGCTAAAAAAGCATGGAACCTACACTTGAAAGACATTTAACCTACCACAGAGGATTTGGGGATGGGATATCTGCACAAGCTGCCAGGCAGTTACAGTCCATGGAAGCATTACCTTTTTCACCACGTTGTCCAAGTCAACTATCATATGACGAAGGTTTTCTTCTGCAGAGGTAATGTGAGATTTGGCTCCTGCAATCTGAGACTTCTTGGCGTCCTCGATTACACCCTTCATCTTCTCTAACTCCTCTCTGAAAAGAGAAGCAGCTGCTAATGATAACGTGTATAGGTCTTACAGCATGGCCCCAGAGAAAGGCTTGCTTCATGCTGTCTCTGTTCACCACAGACTGGTTTGGGTTGAAGGGACCTTAAAGCTCATCCAGTCCCAACCCCCTGCCACAGGCAGGGACACCTTCCACTAGAGCAGGTTGCTCCAAGCCCCTGTGTCCAACCTGGCCTTGAACACTGCCAGGGATGGGGCAGCCACAGCTTCTCTGGGCACCCTGTGCCAGCGCCTCAGCACCCTCACAGGGAAGAGCTTCTATCTCATATCTAACCTATTTAGGTTTAAAGCCATTCTCCCTTGTCTTACCACTACATACCTTATAACAGGTTTAATATTGACAAAACCATCCAAGAATAATACTAAAATGATTGAGGATTATTTTTAATCTTACTTGAATTTACCACCACTAGATACCAGCACTAAGGAGATAAACAAGTTCTTATAAAGAACAGGACTGTTTCAGACTCCTGGGTACAGTGAGGACTATGTGCACAGGCACCCAAGATAATGGTACAACCATCAATCAGAGAAAGGAGGGGTGACAAAGGAAAATAATCAGATGTACACACTGGAAATTGAAACATTTATTAGTGTATGAAACCTGGTTTTGATTTGGCACAAACAACGTCAGTTTAATACAAACACCAGGGACTGCATCCTTTCTAGAAACTCACCTGCTGTCTGCCAGCCCTCCTGTGGACAATACTGTCCTACCACTCACTATTAACTTTGAAACCAGCAACTCACTTGGCTTTCAGAAGGGCATCAGCAGCTTCATCCACAGCTCTCCTCCGATCCTTCAGCGCTTCCTCCAGCGTGCGCCACTGAGAGGACTTTTTCTCCCCAGCATCCTAAGAAGCAGATTCCTAATCAGGGTCATTGCAATCATTAAATAAGAGAGTTAGCCAAAAATACAAAGTCTGTAGAGATTCACAGAATCATAGAATGGTTTGGGTTGGAAAGGACCTTAAGATCATCCAGTTCCAACCCCCTGCCTTGGGCAGGGACACCTCACACTAGACCGTGTTGCCCAAGGCTCTGTCCAACCTTGCCTTGATTCACACATTGCTACAAATTGCTCCAGATTTCACTCAACCTGAGCAACATCCTTGTATTTTACCAGCAGCACAGCTGGAAGCTTTAGGAATTATTGGTACCACAACACTTTGGGTGGGAAACACCTATATGTATTAATGTGCTGTAATACCTAAACATTGCTTTTAAGCTTAATACTTAAAGCATCGTAATACTTTTAAGTTGCTCAATGTTAAAGTAAGCTTAATGCTTAAGCTTAAAAGCAAACTCTTAAGACACTTTTATTAACTACTAGATTAAATCTTGATTGTGTGTTTAGTTGCCCATATGCTCCTGCTCATTGATTTACAACTAAATGATATCCTCTGCTCCAGAACTGAATAGGCAGCAGCAGTTCCTACAAGTATCAACTTCATTCCAGCATTATCACACCAGAATCACAAGTGGCATCACTCCTACAACCTCTGCTGAGTTCCAGACAAGAAACGAACAACCCAGCAAGATTTTGGTAACTGGAAGCTGTCCATTAACAGAATGGACAGCACGATACCCTGACTGTATCTGGGTAAAAAAGGAGCTTGGGAATTAAAATACAACGTGAAGATTATCAATGTATTAACTTGAACTTTTCTTCTTGCAAAAGGGAAATAAAGGAGGTGGTCGTGGGGAAGTAATTCCAAAGCAAATCCACCTCATTTCACAAGTGGAAAGATCAGGTAAAATGGTGATAACAGTGAAGACATTGCAAGAAAAGCTTCCAACTTTAGTTTTAGTTGTGAGATTTAAAGTTGGTTGGGGTTTTTTTCAGTGTGTTCAGAAAAAGAAGAACAATATTGTCCCCATTTGTCCAGTTTACCTCAGAATTGTCCATGGCCTCCTTCAGTATCTGTGAATGGGCATTCACTGCTTGCACAGCAGACTCCTGGGCAGTAATGGCCTGAAGGGTTACACGAGCTGTGGCGCTCAGGGCTCCTTCAAGAGTCGCTGCGAGGGCTGGAGAAACATGAATTAAGTCAATTAAAGTATAAAGAAAAGGGCTTTATAATCACTGAAATGACACCTTGCACCCTCTGTGTGTCCCTATGTTATTTTCTATGACCCAGAAGAGTCAGTTTGGGAACTACGCTGCAGCCTGCAGAAGAAGAAAGGTCACCAAACTCCGCTTCTGATTTAGAGAGGCAGCTCTAAGGTACAAATCTGCACTTCACAGCCACAAAATTCCTCAGTGGAAGACCTTTACCATGGTTTTGCATGGGGGTGGATTTAATCCAAGAGGTGTATCCCACCACACAGAGAGAGGCTGAGCCTAAAGAAGAGAAGCTGAAGGAGTATCTTAGGTAATGCCTTCTGCATCGAAAGGGGTGTTACAGAAGAGACTGAACCAGACTTCTCAGAGGTGCCCAGAGAAATGGAGAGAGGCAACAGATCCAAGTGCCAGCAAGAGAAATTAACTGGATGTATCAAGTTTTCCATCTCAAGAAGTGCTGGCAAAGCTGCTCAGTGAGGTGGAACAATCTATCCTCGGAGAGCTTCAAACCTCCAGGGAGAAGGCTTCGAGCAACCTTTCATTATTTGTACCTTTAAAGGATGCTCAAGCACTGGGAGAGGCTTCTTACAGAGAAGACAGGCCCCAAGCCACTGTTTAAGAGGCTTTTGGACAATGCCCTTGATAACATGCTTGAACTTGGTCAAACCCTGAAGTGGTCAGGGAGTTGGACTTGATGATCACTGCAGGTCCCTTCCACTTGAAATAGTCTATTCTATTCTAACGTGTCCCAACTCTCCAAGCACAGAGATGGACTAGAGACCTTGAAGATCCATTCCAACCCACTTTTCCACCATTCTTTGACTATCACTACTACTACATCACTACTATCACTACTCCTTAGTGAGCAGAAGCAGCTTTAACAGCACTCACTCTGCCAACACAACACAGGGACAACAAAGTGTGTAAGCAGCTTAGAACTCTAAAGCCAAGAGAGTCCCGTAATTCTTCTTTCATGTACAACACAGAGGAAACCCAACAGCATGGACTTACCTGATATCTTCTCTTGCTCCTCTTTGTCTTGCTGGGCAAGCCGGGCTGCAACTTCTTCTGGTGACCGTTCTTTTATAGTATGGACACCTTCATGTACTTTACCTACTCAGAAGTGAAAAAGAGTTGAGCTGTTTAAGTGGAGGGTCCAAGTTAGTAGATGGATTACTTGTAGGGAAGTAACTTTTTTCCACACTGATTTCTATCATCAGTATCACTTTATAAACCTGACTTGTGCATGAAGAAATGCTGAAACTATCACCTCAGGCATTTTTATATCCATAATTAAAGATGTGATAAATCACATCTTCTTAAAATTAAAGATAGTAATCTGTAGATTTTATGTTGTCCAGATACAAACATACATATGATACTTTACCTACTCAGAAGTGAAAAAGAGTTGAGCTGTTTAAGTGGAGGGTCCAAGTTAGTAGATGGATTACTTGTAGGGAAGTAACTTTTTTCCACACTGATTTCTATCATCAGTATCACTTTATAAACCTGACTTGTGCACGAAGCCATGCTGAAACTATCACCTCAGGCATTTTTATATCCATAATTAAAGATGTGATAAATCACATCTTTTTAAAATTAAAGATAGTAGCATGGATACCTCACATACATCTGTAGATTTTATGTTGTCCAGATACAAATGTACATATGATTCAAAGGTGAAAGGCAAACAAGAAGTGAAAAACACTTATGGAGCCAGGCTTAATTTTTAAGATAGTATCTTGGGGGTTTTTAGCTCTCCTTTGGCATGCTTAGAGAGCCCAACTAAAGTAACAAAAGATTAGTGAGCAGGTTATGGTAAATACAATTGTATTCTATTCCTTAGCCTAAGGCTGTTTAAGAGTGAGCATTCACTTAAGTAATTCTCTCAAGACCAACAGCAAGTCTGTATCTGAATGAGGAGACAGCCCAGACCTCTCAGACTCAGGCTGCAACAAAAATCATCTGGTTACCTTCTAATAATGCTGATGTTAACTCTGAAGAGTGTATTTACTGATTGCTGCCACACTTTTTTGTGTTCATAAAGAAATGAATATAACCTCATCTCAAAGAGACTATGCTATAGAAGCCAGTGTTTCTTGTTGAGTTAAACAATGATTGCAGTAGCTTCTTGGCCCTGGGCAGACATGCCTTCCTGAACAGCAATCAGAAAGCCACAAAGAGCACAGGCAAACTGGACTCTGCAAGTTCCAGTTCAGCATAGAGGATACCCTCTTGTGTTCACACCTACACTGTCCCAGGTATCACTCTCAGACCTTAGTATGCTAAAAATCTATCAACAGATGATGGAAGTTTCCTTCTGCAAAAGGCAAAAAGAATCCTCCCTTTAAAAACTGACAAATACCAAGGCAGGAGTAAGAGTTTATGCACTTGAAGCTACAGGATTTGGGGTTTCTCCATCATGTTCATATGATCTTTTTCACCTTCTTCAGTCTGTATCCCCGGAGCTGGCACCGACATGGCTACCCCTGTTGCAGAGATGATCTGTGCTGCAGCCTTGCCCGCTGTTAAACACAATTACAGAACAAAACCACCCAGTAAATGTGTGTTAGAATGTTAAGAACAGGGATGTAAGACTTCATTTTTTCTTTTTTTTCCTCTGTAAAAACATTCTTTTGCACACTGATATTAGTATTTCCAGAAAAGAGAACTTCCTGGAGAAACAGCAACCAGGTATTACTTACACATACACACACCCATGCAGCCATAAGAAATGTAAAATGATGTCAAAACTGCTCCTCTCTAAACCATTTCCATTTGATCTGCCTTTACAGTAGCTCAGTCATTACCCGAAATAAAGCTTCTTTTGATGACCTTAAAGGTCCTTTCCAACCTATTTGATTCTATGATTCTAGTGCTTGCAAGAAGCAGAGGAGGTAAATGGCCTCCGAGTCCAGCACCCAAAGTGATTGTCCTGCTGAGTCCCATATCTAAAGTATGCAGTATAGTCAAGGTTTATCTTACATGCCAAATATTCTATAAAGTCAATTAAGAAACAAAATAACAGAAAAAGAAATCTAAAGCCATTTTAGGCAAATTTTCTTATGACTTAAAAGAAAAGAACATTAATTCTCAGAAATGAGAGCATACTCATTTTCAACCATTCCAAAGGACTATTTTAATCTATCCTAGCAGGTACGACACAGATCATTAGCTCTTTTGCTTCTCTCTACATGATACTGCATAACTTTACCTTCTTTTTCCTCTGAAGGAGCAGCAACCTCTGTTTTGCTGATGTGGGATTTGCTAGTGGGCTGTCTAGACTCTTTCATCACTTCTGCTACAGATGAGATCTTCAGTGGACCTTGCTGTATCTTGAAAAATCAAAACCAAGAGCTCTCATCAGTTTTCCAAACAGCTTGTGTGTCACTGATTCCATTCAAATGGGAGAAAACATTTCCTTGTCCAGATGACAATCTAAACTTCAAGGTACACATGAAAACAGTAGCAAGGCCATGTAATTTCTTGCCTTGATTTTTAGTTTAGAAGGAATCTTTACAACTTCCAACTCCACAAAACTGCAGGCACAGTAGTGGTGCAGACTCTATAAATATTTATTGAGGTATGAATAAAAAGCAGATAATTTCATGCCTCAAATGTTCCCAACACCTCTGAGTCTGTTGAGAACTACAGATAACACAGAAACTATAAAAATCACACACATGAAGGTCTGAAACTATTCCAGAAAGCAGATTTAAATGATTTAGTCCATGCAGGTATATCTTAAGTTAATTCAGTTGACACTTCTCCATTTCAAACCTCTGCAGCATTCATTGTCAAAACAAGTGAGGCCATTAGTCTTCCCTACCCAGCTCCAGTTTTCAGGTTAAGTGCTCCAACACCTTGCCCCTCAACTGTCAAGCTTTGCCCCCGAACACTTACAGCAGTCACCCCTCCCATCCTGCCCAGTTTCCAGGCAATTCCTTCTGAAGAAATTGTTTTAAAGGCACATGAGTGCATGGCTAAAGATATGTTTTAAAGAAAGAATAAACATGATGATCTGGGCTGGGTATCACTGACTGACACCACAGGCACCGTGTGGGGTTGACAGGCATGGAAGGAATCAGATTTGCATGAGTTCACTAATTACACTTTGAAAGGATTCAGATGCTTGTGTTCAGGGCAGACAAACACTTGCTCAAGCACAGCGTGTTGCAAGGTTTTATGACATTAATCCTTTAATATCCATTACTCAAAGCCACAAGGTATAAAGAAAAGCATTCGAGTTAGAGCCATGACTGGGCAGGTGATGACTTTGTCAGCCAACAAAATCTGCTAGTGCCTAGGAGGCACGAAGAGCTTGGGTGAACACAAGTGTGGCTAAAAAGAAGAGAGGCAGTTCTGGTTAACTGATCTTCTCCTCTCCATTAAAAACAGCTTTCCTAAATTCCAATTAAAAAAATACTGGGTTTCTTGAAGGTCAAGTGGCTTCTGAAAGCTCAGGACAACCACAGCCAGAGCAGCTCTTCAGCATTGTTGGATAACTGAGAAGCGTTTGATTTCAGATGCAGGAACAGAGAAACTTCCAGATTCGATTTCCAGAAGGCAGGATCAGGTTTTCCTTTCTGCAAGATAGTGTCACTAAGATTTCAAAGGATGATGCTTATGCATGGCTCTGTACCACTCAAATCTTTATTCATTCCAACATGTTTTCAGTCTTCTTTAAAGTAAGTTCAGCTCAAAATAAGAGTTTGCTAATCCTGCTACATCACCAATCACACTGATCCTCTAGGAAAACAGCTGAATTCCAGCACATCACCTACCCCTCTCTCTGCCCACTTTATTTTGAAGCAGAGCAGCTGTTCAGTTAGGATCCCACTAGATTATTTTACTGTAAATAACAGTTTTCAACCCACAGACCACAATGACAAAGTGATAATGGGAAATGCACAAGCATCACTGTTACGCAGCACAAAGTGGTACCTCAGTTCATACTTAAACCTTAATATAAGTATTTTTTAAACCTCTTAAATTCTTATCTCACAGAATGAATCAGAATTTGAAAGGTTTTAAATATTCTCTTTAAAACTAAAAGGAAAATGAAAGTGGGAGGGTGAATGGGAAACACTTACTGGTTTCTTTGGCAGCGGTGTGCTGTAAGGTGCGGGACCAAGTGCCATCTCGAAGAGTTTATCTGAGTAGGGAATGGCCTTCTCGACTCTCTCCCGGAATTGGGAATCATAGCTGGCGTACAGAACGGTCCCCCCCACCCCTCCACCCACAAACAGGATACCAGCACCAATGATTTTACCTACAGAAACACTGAGGGGGGGGAAAAAGAGACAAAGTTATCAATTGTATTAGTGAGAGTTATGTAAATTGTATTATATGACAAATATCAATCAGTTTGGGAGCCTTTACTGGGGACAATCACTCTGTTCCAGAAGCTTGCCAATAAACCCAGCACCCACTTTAAGTCACTTTCAGCACCAGCAAATCCCCACTGGTTCATGACAAACCCAAAGGTAGGATGGCAACTCACAACCTTCCTTGTAACTATTGATCATCTTGATGAGCTTCATTTAAATCTGACTGAATCAAACAAGGAACTCACAAAACCATGACAGGAACAGTTATTTAGCAAAACAACAATCCCACTGCTACCTATTTGCTCTCATGTGAAACTAAGGAGCAGAGTCCCTCTTGGTCAACGCAAGAGAAGAACCAATTCATGGAATCATAGAATTCTTTGGGTTGGAAGGGACCTTCAAAGGTCATTGAGTCCAACCCCCCCGAATGAGCAGGAACATCTCAACTAGACCCAGAACCACATCCAGCCTGGCCTTGAGTGTCTCCAGGGATGGGGCATCCACCACCTCTCTGGGCAACCTGGGCCAGTGTTTTACCACTCTCATTGTAGAAACTTTCTTCCTCACTCCCAATCTGAATCTACCCTCTCTTAGTCTAAACCCATCACCCCTCATCCTGTCACAACAGGCCCTGCTGAAAAGTCCTTCCCCATCTTTCTCATAAGCCCCTTTTACGAACTAAAAGGCCACAATAAGGTGTCCCTGGAGCCTTCTCTTCTCCAGGCTGAACAACCCCAACTCTCTCAGCCGTTCCTCACAGCAGAGGTGCTCCAGCCCCCTGATGGTGGCCTCCTCTGGCCCCTCTCCAACAGGTCTGTATCTTTCCTGTACCAAGGACTCCAGATCTGGACGCAGTGCTCCAAATGGGGTCTGAGCAGAGTAGAGGGGCACAATCACCTCCCTTGACCTCCACATTCCACCTCCAACCCCCGCCACGTACCCAGACTCTCCCGAGGAGGTGGCATATCCACGGTACAGCTGGAATGGACGGAGTGCTGCTCTCCGGCACCGGCTATTCTGCAAGGGAGGGGAGGAGACAAGAGTTAAGCAATGAGCACATTTAGACACCCCTTCACCTCGTATCCCACCAGTTTGTCCATGGCCACATCTTGCACACCCTCCAAAAGAAAGCACCAGCTGGCACCAGAGCAGTGATGTTGGACTCTTGTTTTCCCTAAACAAAGCAGACAGCTCTTTCATAGAATGGTTTGGGTTGGAAACGACCTTAAAATCATCCAGTTCCGACCCCCTGCCATGGGCAGGGACACCTCACACTAGACCATGTCACCCAAAGCTCTGTCCAACCTGGCCTTGAACACTGCCAGGGATGGAGCATTCACCACTTCTCTGGGCAGCCTGTTCCAGTGCCTCAGCACCCTCACTGTAAAGAACTTCTTCCTTAGATCTAACCTGAACTCCTCCTGTTTCAGTTAAAACCCAACAGCCCTTGCTTTGTCTCTACAGTCCCTGATGCAGAGTCCCTCTTCAGCATCCTTGTAGCCCCCTTCAGATATTGGAAGGCTGCTCTGAGGTCTCCAATCCTATGATTTCACACACAGCTTGTAGGTTAAGGGCTTTTTAGGAAGCAATGAGGCATCTTGAAAAACAAGGAGGAGAAACAAACCCTGCCCCAGCTTATTCCTGCATTGATTTTGCCTGTTTACACTCCCTGCCTCCAGTCTGGGCAATACAACTGGGTTAGTTCAGATTCTCTTAGACAACCTCAAGACAAGCCCAGCAGCTCGGCTGTGAGCAGTGCAGAGACAAACAACAGCTGTTTAAATACTTAAAACTATTAAAAACTCTATTTAATACTTCAAACTATTTTCATTTCTGAGGACATACAAGTTCTCCTTGAGCTTCCAAACCCAGACCTCCCCATTGAAAGAATCAACCACACACTCTCCATAGAACATCAGATTAGAACATAAATTAAATTACTATATGAAGAGTGATATTTTGTTATATCCTACTTAACAAAACCCACATTACCCAAGATTTTTATCTTCTTTATGTCTCAGCTGAGAACTCAGATGTATCAGAAAGACTGGCTAAGCTACTCTCTAGCCTACGGATCACCATCCCCTATCAGGTGTTACCTTCCCCACACATGAATTGCTAAGAGAGAAGTCAGGACTCATGGAAAATCACTCCAATGGCACAAAAAGAACTCTTCCCATGGTTAAAATATTTTGGCCAACTAGGAAGTTTTCCTTTAAATAAAAGGAAAACTGGGAGTTGCTTCACTACGACACAACCCCTGAAAGAAGTTTCTCTGCTTCCTTTGGCATATGGCAATAAGTAACAAGTTGTGGTTTAGGTCCCATCCTTGTCCAACAGCACAGAGAGGAAAGGCAGGAACACTGAATTCTTACTTTTTCCAGAAAGGCAGCCAAAACATGTTTAATTAGTAACAGGAGCATGGGTCCAGCAACAGGAAATGCGCTCCTCTTCCCCCTGAGCCCTGCATGCGCTCTGGGGCTGATTTGCTCTGTTACAATGGATAGAACAGGCAACAAAATCATGAGTATGTTCTATAATGGTTTTGATTATTAGACTTGATTGCCCCAGAAGCACCCATTGAGGCTTCACTTGTCCTTCCAAGGGGAACTTCACTGATAAAAGCCTCTGAAATCATCTGGTAATCGAGTGCTGGCCATGCTCCTGCCTCTCCGTAGCTCCCTGCCACACCATGACCCACAGGATGAGCAAAATCCTTCAGCATTATGTGTACAGCTCAACCCAATAAAATGAGAAGGGAAAAAAAACCCCCTCACATTATTTTCTATTCATCAGACTGAATTTTCAGTCCCTTCCAACACTTTGGGTTTAAGTTGTTTTGCCTGATGCTCACCTGGACATAAGCCATTGCTCCCAAGCCCCTCACAAGAGGCTCTCCCAAAGTTATCTTACAGCAACAGGGGGCTTAAGGCAACTCATTCCCACATCCTTGCTCGGGCTGGATTTGCCTTCTAGGTGGATTCTGGAGGCTGCCACAACCACAACCTTGGTGCCTGGGCCAGTTCTCCCATTTGCATGTGGCTAAACCCCTACTCACACTTGGTGATGGCAGATAACACCCTACCCAGTTAGTTCTCCCACCTCCAGCAAACAAACACATCTATTCCTGCATTGGGAAGAGGCTGTGCTCAGGGAGCAAGGGGAGCAGAGGGGAAATCAGGCTCCTCATAGTCCAGCATTTATGCTTTGTACACCAGGAGGGGATTTCTGGTGGGATTATTGGTTTGAGTCTGTGTGCTTTATGGACCAGATGATCTTTGACATCCATCCCAAGCAGGGCTCTTCAATGATGAGCCAAATCCTCATTTTTATTTATTGTTCATCATGTTGAGAGGAACCAAAACTGAGGAGCTCAGACTGTGATGCTGGACTCTCACATTAGTGTACATGCAGCAATGGGAGCAATAACTAAACCCAAAGCCAGCCCCCACCAACTCTTCTCTCAAGATGCTGCAACAAGCAGAGGTTCCTGCAGCTGCCCAGGGAAACAGCCATCAAAAGTCTTTAGGTATCAATGTTTTATGAGCAGTCTGATTTCCCTCCATCACAGCCAAATACATTAGCACCTCCCAAAATTACTGACTTTCTAAAGGCAGAAATTACCCCGTGCTATTCTGTAGAAAAGACGACAGAGAAAACCCTTTAGATAAAGCATCTTTTGCAGGAATCCCCAGAACAAGGGCACTGCAGGGCAGCTGGTACCTTTTCTTCCTCCTCCTCCAGCAGGTCTGTGTGCTGTTTGTTTCACCTAATTCCTTAACTGCTTATTATTTTACATTCATTATCTACTATCATATCACCATGAGAATCACTTTGCAGGGCACATTATACCTTCACTCCAGCTAATATTCAGAGCCCCAGTGAACCCAGCTTTTGAGGTTGTTGCTTATACTTCACAATTTCAAATCATAGAACCCCAGACTGGTTTGGGTTGGAAGGGACCTTAAAGATCATCCAGTCCCAACCCCCTGCCACAGGCAGGGACACCTTCCACTAGAGCAGGTTGCTCCAAGCCCCTGTGTCCAACCTGCCCTTGAACACTGCCAGGGATGGGGCAGCCACAGCTTCTCTGGGCACCCTGTGCCAGCGCCTCAGCACCCTCACAGGGAAGAGCTTCTGCCCAAGAGCTCATCTCAGTCTCCCCTCTGGCAGGTTAAAGCTATTCCCCTTGTCCTGTCCCTCCATCCCTTGTCCAAAGCCCCTCTCCAGGTTTCCTGGAGCCCCTTTAGGCCCTGGAGCTGCTCTAAGGTGTCCCCTTCAGGAGCCTTCTCTTCTCCAGCTGCCCCAGCCCAGCTCTCTCAGCCTGGCTCCAGAGCAGAGCTGCTCCAGCCCTCACAGCATCTTCAAATACCCAGACACTGGACACACCACCCTCTGCATTCATTCAGTCCCAGCTAAACCTCTCCCAGTCACCAGGCTCCAGCATCTTGCCCCAGAACCAGAACTAACATTAAAACATTTGCCTCTTATTTCCAGTTTCTGGCTCTTTTGCCACCCAAAAAGAAACAAGATTTAGTTGCAGAATGTCCACAGGACCAGCAACATCATATGCCACAATGCTTCCCATCAGTATTTTGTGGTATATTGAGGGTGCTGAGGCGCTGGCACAGGGTGCCCAGAGAAGGTGTGGCTGCCCCCAGCGCCGCGGTGTTCAAGGGCAGGTTGGACACAGGGGCTTGGAGCAACCTGCTCTAGTGGAAGGTGTCCCTGCCCGGGGCAGGGGGTTGGGACTGGATGAGCTTTAAGCTCCCTTCAACCCAAACCAGGCTGGGATTCTACGAATATGAATAAAAAGAAGAAAAATGTATAAAAAACCTGTTTCATTATCTGACTACTTTTGTTGTCCAAACTAAATCTCTGTTGTATTTGGCCTCATCAGGAAATATAAGTGGGGATAAAGGGAGAAAAAATAGTGATTTTTTTTTTTAAAGTAAGGAAGCAATCAGCAAGGATACAGACAACAAACTTCACAGGGTGCTGTGGCTTCTCTGTCTGCACAGTTTCACCACACATTTATAGACCAAAGACACACTTCCAACCTGCAAAGTACAACACTGGCCTTTCCAGTGCTGTACAGTCATTCCAGACACATCCTTCTAAAGCCTGAACACATGCAAATAGCCCCAAGTGATAAACATCTGAAAGAGCCTCTTTTCTGTCTTCCCAGCTCCCAGCTAAAACTTTCCACAGGCCTGCAAACCCAGAGCCTTATTTTGGTAGGCATCAGATTACCTGGACCAGAGAACACTCCAGCCTCATAAAGCAGCAGAGGAAGCGCCAGTGGCTGCACTGGAAGAAGCTGGAAGCTTTATAGCAGTTACCTCTCAGCTACAGAGTCAGTGGGTACTGAACACACAGCTGAATTGCATGAGTAACGAGTAACAAACACTGGAATACAGAGTACAAGATAGAAGTGATTTTACCAGATTATTTTTTAATTACTGTTGAGCAGACACCTGAAATAGAAGTCGGGGCATTTGCAGAGGAGCCACTTTCACCTATAAACTCTTGCAGCTGCTTAAAGTTGGCCAGTTGACCCTGAGCATAGAGCTGTGGTTCTGCATACATGTGGCTGCTAGAACAGAAAATATACCACATGCTTCTCTTATGGAGCCAGGCTGAGAGAGCTGGGCTGGGTCAGCCTGCAGAAGAGAAAGCTCCTTAAGGGGAGGCCTTAGAGCAGCTCCAGTGCCTAAAGGGGCTACAGGAAACCTGGAGAGGGGCTTTGGACAAGGGCCTGAAGGGACAGGACAAGGGGAATGGCTTTAACCTACCAGAGCAGAGACTGAGATAAGCTCTTGGGCAGAAGCTCTTGCCTATGAGTGTGCTGAGGCGCTGGCACAGGGTGCCCAGAGAAGCTGTGGCTGCCCCATCCCTGGCAGTGTTCAAGGCCAGGTTGGACACAGGGTTGGGCGAACCCTGCTCTGTGGGAAGGTGTCCCTGCCTGTGGCAGGAGGGTGGAACTGGATGAGCTTTAAGGTCCCTTCAACCCAAACCAGGCTGTGAGATTCTCTGTGACTGCTTCACAAGGGCTCCCTCGTGTATTATCATCCTAATCTTTGCAAGAAAGGAAGGGCAAAGATCCAGACACTTCATCCCACGGGCACTTTTCCTCCCGGCATCGCATATTCCCTCCTCTTCATGTCGGACTGCG